>NC_133619.1:239708848-239976348 GCF_048593235.1 Sminthopsis crassicaudata
AATTATTGTTGAATTGACATAAACCTAAAAAAAGAACTATCAAAAAAATTGAAGATTACTGGTGAAAATTTATCTTCTTGTTATTTTAGTGCTCTGCTGTCTTTTGCTTTCTATCCCCAAGAGATCAACTCATCATAGTATAGAATTAACCCTGCCCTACTGCCTCTGGAAAGTATGTTCACCCCCATCACGGAGCAGCTCCGCTACCTGCTCAAGAAAGCGGAGGATTTCCAGAGCTACCTGCTCTACAGGTGATGGGACCAGACTGCCTGGCTATCCTGGGGATCAGGAGAGGGGGATGGGTGCTGATGGGTTCACTCAGATTTTGCAAAACTTTGTTCCTTCTAGTACTTTCTATCATATTTTTCCTCCTATCTGTGAACCAACAATCTCAGTTTCCTCATCTATAAAATAAAAGGACTGGATTTTATAGCCTATAAGGTCTGTTTTAATCTAAGGTACACATATATACATGCATACATATTTTGCAAGTCATGAAACAAAAAAAATGAAAAGAATCTCACATTTACTTATGATGATAATACTAGTAGAAAAAAGGGAAAGGGTGCTAAGAATTTCAATTTTTAAGTTATTTTTAAATATTAACTTAGTTCTTGTTATTTTTAATATGAGATCCTTGTCTGATCACCAATAGTTGCATATTAGAGACATTGCAAAGTATCACTGTACCATAGATTAAAACAGACCTTGTAGGATATAAAATCCAGTCCTTTTATTTTATGGGTATGAAAACTGAGATTGAATGATATTAAGTCCAGGGTCACAAATCTAGTAAGTATCTCAGACAAGATTTGAACTCAAGTCTTTTATTCCAAGCCCAAGTTTCTATAATCACCTAGATTCTCGACTTTAACATTTTTATTATAAATGAAACTGATTTTTGTCCCCATTACATATGATGCTTGATGATGGTTTTACATAGATGCTACTGATCCATTTATTTCTAAACTCTAGTGTTTTTTTTTTTTTTTTTTAAATTAGGAATGGGTGTTGGATTTTATCAAATGCTTTTTCTGCATTTATTGAAATAATCATATGATTTTTGTTACTTTGGTTATTGATATAGCCAATTATGCTCATAGTTTTCCTAATATTGAACCAACCCATAATTCCTGATATAAATCCTACCTGGTTATGGTGTATTATCCTGGGGATGATTTTCTGTAATTTCTTTGTTAATATTTTATTTAAGATTTTTTCATCAATATTCATTAGGGAAATTGGTTTATAATTTCCTTTCTCTGTTTTCATCCTACCTGGTTTAGCTATCAGCCCCATATCTGTGCCATAAAAGGAATTTGGATAGGACTCCTTCTTTCCTTATTTTTCAAATAGTTATAAATGAAACTGAAATGGAAGGTTCAGTTAAGTGGAGGGATGGTCCACAAGTTGTCCTTGAAAAGACTTCTAAGGGAAAAAGATTATAATTTCTCCAGTAATTTATGTACCATTGATTATTAGGTAAGTATCTTGGATTTCAAGTATTATTGGTATGTAGCCTCCAGATACTCCCTTTTCACATGAGGCCCCCAGAAAAACTACCTAATGTTCAAGGAACTTTATGAGTCTATATCCAATCAAAATAATAGGTCATATAAATAATGTGAAATCAAAATAAGAATAGCTAGGTGACAGTGGATAAAGTGCCAGACCTGAAGTCAGAAAAACCAAATTCCTCATCCTCAGACATGTAGTAACTGTATGATCCCAGACAAGTCATTTAACCCTGTTTGCTTCAGGTCCTCATTTATAAAATGAGCTGGAGGAGCAAATGGAAACTATTTCAGTATTTTTCCCAAGAAAATTCCAAATAGGGTCATAAAGAGTTAAACACAATTGAATCAACTGATCGATAACAAAAATAGTAAGATTTAAAATTTGTAAGAAAACATTTCTCTCCATAAATATAGGGCACATTTTCCCATAAATATGCATGCCATCAGTAGGGAGAATGAGCATCCCTAAGAATGTATATGAGGAACCCCCAGGTGGGGAATATGTATTGAGGGGCAATTTTTACTGGGACTATTATGTAGAGTTTTTATGCTTGACATATTGTTCCATTGATCTTTGCTGGCCCTTGCTTTATCTTCTCCATTGTTTTCCTTGTGACTACTATGGAGGTAGGTTTTTACAATGATTTTTTATGACAGACCTCATCTTCATAACAAGTAAGTTAACAAGAATTTATTAAGCACCTAATTTATGTTATGCATTATGGTAAGTAATGAGTATACAAAGGAAAGGCAAAAAAAAAAAATCAATTGGAGTAGAGACATGAGATTAAGGAGATCATTTCAAAGGGTTTTACAAAAGTCTAAGCCAGAAGTGATGACAGTATGAATAAGAGTGACTGATTTTGTGAGTGAAGAAAAAAAGGAAAATTTGAAAGATATAGAAAAATGACAAGGATTGATGAAAGACTGAATATGTGGGGTAAGTGAGGAAGAGTTAAGGATATTATCATGATTTTGTGCTTAGGTGAAAGGAAAGAGATTAATGCTCTGAACAATGGCAAAGAAGTGTTTGAGGAACTTACAGGATATTTTAGTTTAATATGTCCACAAAAAAGTTAATGATTCAAATGTGGAACTCAGGAAAGAGACTGGGTCAGACCTATATAGGTCTGAAATTCATTCACACAGAGATGATAACTGAATCTGTGGAAGCTAATGAAATTACCATGAGAGATGATAATATAGAGTAGGAGTTCTTATCTTGGTATCTGTAGATAGATTTCAGAGAGTCTGTGAACTTTGATGGGGAAAACATGATATCATTTTTACTAACCTTAGTTTCCTTTGTAGCCTAATTTTATTTTATTTTATATATTTAAAAACATCCTGAGTAGTCTATAGGGGTTCAAAGGGCCCCCAAGTGAGGGACACAAAGAGATTCACAACACACAAAAATAGATTATGAATTATTGGTAGAGAGAGAGAAGAGAAGAGAATCTTAGAAAGAATCTTGGAAGACATCCAGAATTAGTGGACATAATACAGAGGAAGAAACAGAAGGAGACTGGAGAAGAAAATCAGATAGGTTGGAAAAGAATAAAGAGATAGTAGTATCATGAAAATCTAGAGAGGAGAGAGTGTCCAAAAGTTGAAAAGGTCATTCAATTTTGTAAATAAGGGATCATTAGTGGCTTTGGAAAGAGCAATAAGAGTTAAATGATGAAACTAAAATTCAAATTTCAGTGGGTTTAGAAATGAGAGAGAAAAGGAAATATGCGAAATGAAAAGATAAAGAGGTATAACTAGCAGGAAGTATAGTTTTAAAAAAAATTAGAAGAGGGGAAATGTATGTTGATAGACAACAAGGAAAGAACAAATAGAAGCTCAAAAGATAAAATTATGTATTTAAGAGCTGGAAGAGACCCCTTTCATTTTAAAGATATTTCCTGAGCAAGAACGCATTAGCTCACTGTAGAGATGAATAGCATAGCAAAATTAATTTCAGATACTTAGAAGTGCATCTTCTGAGGTACAATAAAAATAATAGCAATGGTTAAGATTGAATGGTGGTGGTGATGATGGAGGGAAAGGTCCAGTGATGGTGTGTAGGAGGTTGTTGAGTAATATTGCTGGGATCCTGAATGGACATGGTGGTACCAGAAGATTGACAGGGAAGTAGGCAAATAAGGAAAGCATAGGAGGGAGAACAATCTATATTTTGTTTTGTTATTTTGCCAAGAAAAAACTAGGCAAATGATGAAGATTTGTGAAACATGGCAGAAAATGTGAATCTTTTTAATATATAGGTTAGTTTTTTTGAAACATTTGTCCCCTTCTTTTTAATTCTTTACTCTCAAGGATAGTTCATTGGGAACAACTCATAGAGGATTATACTGAGAAATGTAGAAGATATTTTTTTAAAAAATGTTTTCATAAAATATATATTTTGTAATAAGTCAAGAATTTCTCTCCTTCATTGTGGGAATGTTTCCTTCTGAGGGACCTGTTTCTTTTTCCCTCTCAATTTCTGATACCAACTCTTGAACCAACGAACCTTAAACTAGAACTTTTATATGTTTGATAATTTTTAAGAATGTAAACACAAGTGGTATGACTGATTCTTTCAAGAAATCACGTTATTTATCCCCTTGTTTTTCAAATTAAATTTCTTGGATTCTCCTCTCTTTCTCCACATAAATTTGTAGATTTGCCCCTGATAAAGTGATCAAAGGTTAAATAAATCTTGTTTACCTATTACAACCTAGTCATATGTGATTACATTGTTATAAAGTTGTAAAAAAAATTCCTTTAATGCTTATCACTCTCTGGATTAATTGATTCAATTGAGTTGTCTAGGCCTTCTATGATTTTGTTTATTGAGGTGGAATCTTCCTTCCTATTTCCTTCCTATTTTTTCATTGTTGACTTTGTGTTTGCACTGGTGAAGGCCACCACAGAGGTAAAAAGAGAAAAGATCATGAATTCCATATATTGATTTGCCCTCATCAGTGATGCATGTTCTGCTGCTTTGAGGAAATATTTCTCCAGCTTATCAGCATGATTTAAAATATTCTTGTTTTAAAAGGTGTTATCTACCATAATGGTACCATCAGTAAACAATAATATATACTAATTTTTATCATCAAGTTAATCATAAATGATAGCTCTTCCTTAGGATCACCCAAAGGTTATCTATTCCACTCCCTACTTGTACAAATGAGAAAATTAAGTTCTTAGGGAGACTAAATAGCTTAGTGAAGATCACACAGGTAGTGAGCCTCAAAGGCAGGATTTGAGTAATGTTGCAGTGGAAAGAAAGTTGGAATTTGAGTTGACTCCCAAGTCTGTGACTTTCCTGTGCACTAGTATGGACAGAAGTCTTTTCCTTTATCAGCCTTAGTTTCCACATTTGTAAAATGTTAATGACAATATTTACATTGCTTTGCAAAACTTTGCCTCACTTAAATGGAATTTATTCATGAGATAAAATACATCACTTGCCTATGAAGATTTTGTAAAGAAAGTACCATAAAAATGTGAGCTGTTATTTTTTGCAAGGATCTCTAACGTTTGCAAAACTCTTTTCTCACAATAACCATGGGAAGTAGGTATCCATCTGATAGCTAAAGAAACTGAAGTTTAGGGAGAAGTTCAGTGATTTACCCACGGTCACATGGTTAGCAAGTGGTAGAGTCTAGGTCTTCCTACTCCAAATCCTGTGCTACTTCTGCCATGCCAGATTGCCTGGTTTAAACATAGGAACTAATACAAACAATTAGGTATGGCCTTTTGGAATGTCAATCAACATCCACTCATCTGACATAGAGATATTAGTTGCTGTTTTTCAGGTTTGGTTTTCCACTTTTGTAATTAGCCAGCATTTTAGAATCCCAGTTTGCTTCAAAAAATGCCTTGTGGAATATCATCAGAATCCTTAGTGGAGTTCAGGTAGATTACATTTAGTTCTACAAAGCCTTATGCTATCATAGTAGAAAATTAAATTGGCTTGACATGATTTGCTCTTCATTGGGTCTTGTTACTTATTACTGAATACTCTGCTCTTAGGCCTTTACAAATGGGTTGAGTCAATGTTTGAATTTTTCTCAAAATCTTTTAGCTGCACTGATTGCAAGTGCATGCATTTATTGTCTGTGCCTTTCAGAAAGTAATGTGTTTTTCAGTGAACTGATTAATGGTAACAAGTAGTAAATCCCATTTAAGTGTATTTTCTTCAAAGCCATTTTCAGCATTTCTCACACTAAGGGTCTTTCTGAGTACCAACTTTCTATTTGAGAAGGACTCTTCAAATGGAGTGTGATTTGAGATATTGTAGTCAGTCTTCTGAACCAAAAACATCAATCAGTCTTACTGCCTGATACGCCACCTACAGAGATCTATTCTGTTGGACACTAAGTTTTTCCTCTTCAAGAGACTCTATAAGGGTGAAGATGTCTCTGAGGAAGGCTAGACCTAAATGATGAGGCATTATTTGGCAATTATCTGAGAGCAATGATCCTTGGTAGTGAGATAAGTGCTTGGTTTGCAAGGTGGGACAGGCAAGAAATAAAGAAGTTGAAGGTAGGAGAGATCAAGATAAACTTGATCTATTTCATAATTCAATTTATCAAAAATAATTAATCCATTATTTATTAGTAACTGTGGATCAGATATTCTAGGTACTTAAGTTATGAAGACAAAAATTAAGTGGTTCCTGACTTCAAGGATTTCTGTAAAGGAAATAGATGCATACAGAGAAGTAAATTACCAGAATAAAATAATTTCAGCAGAGAGTATTAAGAACCTTGGGTGGGAAGTAGAGGGAAGGGGGAAGTCAGGAAAGGCCTTGCATAGAAGATGACATAGGATTTGTGCTATGAATGCATTTTCCTTGAAATAAGTCTTAATAGAACCTTTTTCTTTAGAACCTTCTCTTATCTTACCTGTGAGGGAACTAAGAGAAATGTGACATTCCAGAAGTTCCTGGGCTTGAGCCGAGGCTTTCTTAATCTCCTGTCCAATTCTTTTTCTACTATGTCGTAATTATGAAAGCTCTTCATGAAGACAAGAGTAATGAGGACATTTGGTATGTCCAGCTTTGATGGCAAAAAGGAGAACATGTAAGAATATCCTTAAATTTTTCTTATTTTTTCAATTAACAAGCATTTATTTATTTTTCTTCTTTCCACCTCCATGCTCGACTGGGAAGAAAATGAAAAATTGAACAATATAACAAAAATGCTTACATTATCCAGTAAAATTAATTCCCATGTTGACCATTTTTAGAAGTGTATGTTTTTTTTTTTTTTTTTGGCATACTTAGTCCAACATTTCTCTGTCAAGAGGTGGCTAGTATGCTTCATCTTTGTGCCACACAATCATGGTTGGTCAACTTAAAAATCTTTCAAAGTTGTTTGAATTTAGGAAAAACGGTTTTTCAGGACCTTCCCATAGATTTCTTTTCATTCTTTGGAAGAGAGAGTTGAAGAATGAAAAAGATCAACCAAAGTGATCCAAGAAGTTAAAAAAAAGCTCCAGAGTTTATGACATTAGTATCCTAATAATATTAATTAATGCACTAACAAATTGGCAAAAGACCTGCAGTTTCTACTGAAGGGTATAATGAAGTGGAGAAAGGAAGAAAGATCAGGAACTGAAAAATATTTGGAAATTATTCTCAACATTTTCATAAGAGAACTAAATTTAAAAGTACTCATGAGGTCTTTCAGGGGAGGAAATGAATAATAATTATTAAAAGCATCACCAGTTTTGACATTTTTGTTTAGATTTTTTTTAAAGAGCACATGGGAGAGGACATTAAGAGCCTTTTGCTTCATTAAACACCCAAACAACTTAGCCAGGAGTCATCCTTCACTTTTCTTTGTACTTTATACCATGAATGACAGCACTTTTCTTATACTATGCTTTATTTTTTTGGTAGAAAAAAAATAGAGGTGCCCTCTGTTGACTACAGGGTATTTATGTTATCTATTTTGCACAATGAGATTTGTCCATGAAAGGCAGCTTGGTAGTAGATGGAGTGCTGGGCCTTGAGTCAAGAAGCCTTGGGTTCATGTCTGGCTTCAGACCTTAGACAACTGACTTAAAGATCTATTCACCTCACTTTCCTCAATGAGGATAATATTAGTGTCTATGTCCCAGAATTGTTATGAGGAATAAATGAGATAACATTTGTAAAGCACTTAGCACAGAGTCCAGCACATGTGCCATATAAATGCTAGTTATTATTATTAGTCTTTTAAAAGTATGTGTGTGATTAATGATTTGATATACTTTTGAGTATAGTTTCAAATTGTTTTCCCAAGTGTTTGGAGAAGTTCACTGTCTCACCAATTAGTTATTTCATTTGCCATTCCACCCTCAGTTCTTCCAACAATTATAATTTTATTTTTAAAAATTGTCATAGTGATGTTTGCCATTATGATAGGTGTGAGGTAGCATTTTAGATTTGTTTTCAATTTCATTTTTCTTATTTTTAATGATTTGGAGCATTTTTCATGTGGTTGTTGGTAGCTTGCAATTTTGCCTTTAAGGACTGTTTGTTCATTTATCTTTATTTTTGGGGGGATGGTTTTTATTTTCATATATTTGAATTAGTTCCCTATATGTTTTTATATCACATTTTTTTCACAGTTGTTTGCTACAAAGATGATCCCCCGATTATAATAGTTTCCTTTCTAATTTTATCATGTGGATTACATATAGAAAAAAGTTTCCATTATATGTGATTAAAGTTATTCATTTTATCTCCTGTGATCATGTCTTTCCTATGGTTGGTTAAGGAAATTCCTCTTCTCAGAAAGCATATATTCCAATGGGAGAATTTTCATCTCTCTCTCTTTGTCTTTCTTTCTCTCTTTCCCTCCTCCTTCTCTCCCTCTCCATATGTATATATCTATATAAAACATTCAGAATTAATATAAAGGAGGAAAAGAATAACCTATATATGTTTATTTATTATATAAGCATAAAATCTTTATATGATATATTGGTATGCTTGAACAAATATTAAACAAGCCTTATTGTGCATATACACATAGGTATGTGTATGAATATAAATATATATATAGAAACTTAGAGATGTATGTATATATATATGTATATACAAAAATAGGTAAAAATAAATAATAGCAAGAAACTAGATACAAAATAGAGAGGGCGCAAACAGTTGGAAAAATCAGAAAGTACTTCATGTAGAATTCAGAGTTTGAGCTACATATTGAATGAAGAAAGGGATTGTGTGGGAAAGAAGTGTGGAAGGAAATCATTCTGAGCATTCTTGAGAAAGGACAATAAATGGCACAATGATAGGATGTGAAATTCCCTATGTGAGGAATAGAGAAAAGTCCAGTTTGACTGGTTTGCAGAACAAGGGAAGAGGAGTAATATCCAATTATACTAGATAGATGGCTCGAGTGGCTAGATTGTCAAGGACTTAAAAATGTCAAAAGAGATACATATATTTTATTCTAGAGACATTAGAGGACCATTTAAATTTGATTATGAAAGTAAAACTCACTTAAAAATACTTTGGCAACAATGGGAGAATTAGAGGGGAAAAACAAAGCAGTGAAAGAAGCTATTGCAATAATCTGGGTGAAAAGTGATGAGGATTTAAACCAAGCTATTTGCTGTGTATATGGAGCAAAACAGTCAAATGATTGAGATGTAAAGATGGAAATGGCAAGATTCAGCAACTGATATGTGGGGTTAGAGACAGAAAGATTTTGAGAATAACTTTCAGATTAGACATCTGGTAGACTGGAAGAAGTGGTGGTGTTTTCACTAGAAATAGGTTCTCTAAATTGATAATATGTTTATGGGTCACTAGAGAAAAGGAGATAAGTATTACAGGATAGAGCAGTAAGAAAAGGCCATGGGTAAGACCATGGCTTGAATCCTGAAGAATCAATAAAATTTGGGTAGTGAAAGGCAGGCAGTTGCAAATGTGAAGTTAGGGCAATAAACAACAATGAGATCACTGGTCTAAGGATTCAAGTTGAAAGGTAGTGGAATATAAGGTAATTTAGACCCTTGAGGTCAGTCAATGAATAACCTTTCATGCTTGAGTGAATTGTTTGGCCTTTATCCTATAGGCATAGAAGACGATTGGAAGTTGTAGGGTGTAGTAGGAAAATGATGTTTTAGACAGATGATCTATACATAATTTAACACTAAAAAGAAACAAATGCATATAATATATATATATATATATATTGGAGGGAGAGAAGACTGGATTCAGGCTATCAATATTTGATCATGATTGGGTACAGACATGAATAGATATATTTAGGGGCAAGAGGATTTCTCAGTGATTCTTTGCCTACACAGAAATGGAAATAGGGAAAAACAGTTTCTGAAGGATCTTCAAAATAACAATGACAATAGTCAGAAACAATGATTAAGTTCAAAGATTATAGAATTTGGAGTCAGAATACCTTTTGTCTCTTTGTTTTCAATATCCTATAACTATTGGGGACAGTTAGGTGGGACAGTGTATAGAATGCCAGGTCTAGAGTAAGGAAGACCTGAGTTCAAATCTGACCTCAGACACTTCCTAACTATGTAACTCTGGAGAAATCACTTAAGCCTATTTGCCTCAGTTTCCTCATCTAGATGGAGAAGAAAATGGCGAACTACTAGAGTATCTTCACACCAAAAAAATAACATCATGGAGAGCCAAACGTGACTGAAACAACAGAATAGCAATAATAACGTTTGTTGAACCTCTTAATACTTCAATATTCTTATCTGTAAAATAAGTACTTTGTACTAGGTGATCTTTAAGGTTCCTATCTGTGATCCCATGGAATGTGTGCTGAGTTAAATCATCCAATTTCCTATAGTTTATTTTAGATTCCAACTTCCTTGAAATCAGGCAAAATCTTTTTTGTTTCTGATGAAGCCAGAATGGGGTCACATCACCAGGGCACTTAATAAATATGCCTGAACATAGAAATGATGATTTCACAATTGCGCAACCTTTACCAAAGTTAAGTAAGTGCTGTAAATCACTGGCAGAAGCAAGATGACAGCTGGCTGGGGATGGAACTGGGAGTTGGTGAGAGAGTTCATGTGCTTTGTTCATCGGGAAATTTTATATTACAAATGTTAGTGACAAAGAGATTACTTTTCTATGGCTAAAAAAAGCACCAAAGATTAAATTCTTTGTCTCAGTGCTTCCCTCAAAGTAGGTCCAATTCTATAGAAGATCCATTTGACTTTTGATAATAGCAACAACTAAAGTTTATATAGTCATTTAAGGTATACAAAGCACATTATAGATGTTATTTCATTAGATCCTCACAAGAGCCTTGTGAAATAGGCTCTTTTGCTATCACTAATAAAGAAAAGAAAATGGAAGTTGACAGAGGTTAAATGATTTTTCTACAGTCATTCAACTGGTTGGCATCTGAGGTGGGATTTGAATACAGGTGTCTCTGACTCCAAGACCAATCCCCTATCTACCACTAGAGGAACATTTACAGAATGTATAGGGTTAATATGTATATAGGGGTAATCTGCCTGCCATTATCCTTTACTCATTTATAACATTACTTTTATGGAAGTCGTTCTATATCTGTTTCACCTGAAGTTACATTTTTACATCATTTAATGATTAATAATAGTATTAATCCCTGAATTACTATTCATCCCTCTGAACTCACTAGAAAATGTGAAAGCTTATGATCATGACCATAAGAATCATGGAAATTCTTATTTCCATGATGGAAGGGAAAGGAAACATCATCTAGTTCAATTCTTTCATTTTATAGACAAAAGAAAGATTCAATAACTTGCTCACTGTTATACAACTAAAAGTGTCAAGTCAAAGCTGGGACTAGAACCCAGCTTTTCTTACCTGGGGTCAGTGTACTTTTCATTAGTAGGTGATTTCTATGTAAAACGATCACCATTTTGAACCTAGGAAAGAATGCTGCAGCAATAAAAACACTATAATAGGAATCAGAAGAATTAGGTTTTAGTATTGGCTTTGTTATTAACAAGTTGCATGACTCTAGGTAATTCACTTCATTTAGCCATTAGTTTCCTCATCTTCAAATTCAGGGATTAGTATAGACTGATCTCAAATATCTCTGGGATCTAACATGATTACTCTGAAGCAAGAAGTAGGAAGATGTCTTCCAAATTGTCTATAGTTATGTAGTTGAAGGATCATTGTTGTTTGTCCATTTTTGAAGATGACCATGACATTGGGGAGGTGATGCCGTGATCTGCAAATGATTTGGATTTGAGTGAGGGAGGGTTGTGCAAAATCCCCAGCTTAACTTTCTCTTCTGAGCCATATGGGTCCAGTGGCAAGATATAGATCAGGATGACTGGAGATCTGAAGGGAGGCAGTTCTTTAACCCACAAAGTCATATTCAAAGGGACAGCCATCTAAGTTAAAGATCAGGGAGGGTGTTAAACACTCCTGTTCACACACATAATTCAATATTGAGTATGCTCCTGATCCCAACCTATAGGCATACTGTTGCTCTTTTTCAATTAGATGACCCCCTTTTCTTGAGGCTATAGCATTTGGTTGAAGTGCTCAGCAAGATGAGAGTTCTTTGTAGTCCTTTCTAGGTTTCATCCAAACCTCTGCCTCAGCCCCTTCCCCTACCCTCTGATGGGTTATTACACTGTTCTATGAAAAGAAGAACATAAATGTTCTCCATCTAAAAAAATTAAAGTCATTCTGCATTTAATAAAACTGCCTTTTTCCTTTGGGGCTAGAGCCAAGTCATGGACATTTTTGGAGTTGTTTTCAAATATGCAACCTTGTGACTTTACACATGGTTTGCATTTTAAAAGCTGTGTCAATTTCTAGTAATGGTATTTTAAGTGAACAAGAACCTCCAGGGAAGACAATGGATATTTTTGAGGAGAAGTTGGAATCTGAAGGTGAAGGGTGGCAAGTGTACAAGTGTATTAAGGCTAAAAGGGGTGGGGGAAAGCATCTTACTCAATAGCCATGTGTACCTGATTGATGATATAGTGCAGAGGCACTAGAGAGAATTCAAAAATGCTGCTTTTCTTCCCTTCAAGACATTTACATTTTAATACTAAATATTTTTTAAAATGCATTTTGTTTCATTTTCAGATTATGGTGCCTTTTATTTATGAATAAGGAGAAAAAAATTGGCCAGGAAGGAAAGATACTATCTCACATGTTTTTTTTTTTTTTTTAATTAAATGAATACTTGGAAGAAACATTTATTCAAGATGTGGCCATCTCTCCCCATAGTTCCATTTAAATTGACTGCTTAGAGTTTTTCCACAACATAACACATCATTAGATGTAGATAAATACAACGCTTTTCACTGGAACAAAGATGTCTCAGAGTTGCATGACCAGTCTCTGAAAAACTGTGAAAGCAGTTTGGATTTTTTCAACTAGAGAGATGAAACAAGAAAATCTATTTCACCCCCCCCCCCCAATCCCACCCTTTTATCTCTTCGCTTGTTTTTCTGTTTTATTGTCTTTGTTTCTCTCTGTGTCTCTGTGTTATCTTTCTTTGTCTCTGTATTTGTCTGTCTCTCTGTCATTCTATATATTTCTTTCTCTGTCTCTCTCTGTCCTACTCCCCTCCCCAATTGTTTCTCTCTGTCTATGATCCTGGGAATACATTTAGATAACCCAGTCTTCTCCTACTTTTCCAGTCTTTTTACACCTTACCCTTTACCATTTTAAACATCAAGAAACATAGACATTTTTCTATGCAAAGAAGAGCAGAAAGGGGAACTGAATATGATACTTTGAATTTTGGTTATATGGTGTTTTTTTGGGGGGGGAGATTATTAAACCTAATATAATAGAATCTAAACTTCAATTTGTGCCCCTTTTTGACTTTTCTTTTGCTCTTTTTTGTGTATTCCTTAAAATTTTAGTAATGGTTTTCTGTTCATTTTGTATATCACTATAATAGCCTACCATCTCTATTTCCCTACTTCTCTTCAACATAGAAGTTATCCCTTGTAACAAATATACATGGTTAAGCAAAGCAAATCCATTATCCATACTTGCAAATGTATATGTCATTTTCAACTTCGAGTCCTTCAGGTTCTTTGTTAAGAGATGAAAATCTCACTTTTCCATCAGTCTAGTAAATTCATGATTAGTCACTGCATTACTCAGCATTCTAAAATCTTTCAAAGTTTTTCTTTATATTATGTAAGTGATTCTGTCACATTCATTATTTCTTATAGTACAGTAATATTCCATTGCTTTCATGTACAAAATTTGTTTAACCAAGCCCCCAGTTATTGGAAATTCCCTATATTTCCAGTCATTTATTATTTTTACATAGCAAAAAAGTAGAAACAAAGTGGGTATATTTAACTTATGAATCCTTCATTTGTACTTTAAATAGAAAGAAAAATTATCTAGGGGTTGGAGTTTCCTTTTTCCAGGCCTGAAGCTACTGACAGGAAAGATGTCAGTAAGAGTGAATCCAAATGCTAGAGTATCATGTGACTTGTGGAGAAATCTGCCTAAAAAAAGAAGTCAGTTTTAATTTTGAATTTTGGAGAAGAAAACACTCAGTAGCAAGCAGACAAATGATACGACAGCAGTTTTAACTCCTCTCCTGGGTTCTAATGGAAAGCAAGTATGATTCATTTTAGAGGAGTTCAAATTTTCAAATGAAAAAGAGCATTAAAAGTGAAAAAAACCTTACATATATCAAAGCAAAAAGATGACAAAGAAAGTGAAAGGATAGTTAGAGAGAGTAGAGGGGTCAGAATGGTGTGCATGCATGCGTGTGTGTATATGTGTGTGTATGAGTGTGTGTGATAAAACAATTCACAGCAAATTCATTTTCACTTACAAATGCTACTACTTATTACTTGGGATGATCTGAGATAAGGGGCTTGATCTTTCTGAGCCTCAGTATCCTAATTCATAAAATGAGGATATTGGACTGTATGTAATATGGCCTCTGAAGTCCCTTCCAGCTCCAGGTCTATAATCCTATAATCGTATGGGCTTCTTCACATTCTTTTTAAAACCTTTGCTTTAAAGAAGAGTAACAAATAGGAAGTGGTGAAAGCTAGGTGGTACAATTGCATCAGGAAGACTGATTCCCAAGTTCAAATTTGATCTCATACTCTTACTAGCTGTGTGATCCTAGGAAAGTCACTTAACCCTGTTTGTCTCAATTTTCTCATCTATAAAATTGAACTTGAGAAGAAAAGGTAAACTTACCAAGAAAACCCCAAATGGGGTCACAAAGAGTTGGACATACTAAAAAAAATGGGAAAAATAAAGTGTTACCAAAATTTATACCATTAGCAAGAAAAGAACAAAAGATCAAAGTAATATTCTTCTGTGGCAAACTCTTTTAAACCAAAAGCTGAAATGCCTTTTCTATCAATCACAGGAGTAGGTCTTTTTGATGCTTGAAAACATGGAATATTTCTAGTCGTCCCAAAGAGAAAGGGACTTTTGCTAAAATTTGGGAGGCATGATGAGTGTGAGGGAAAAATATTGGTAGAGAGTCATGAAAAGGATGTATGGTAAAATAAAGAGGCTTCTGAATTTATTTTCAGGGAGACCTGGACTCAACTCTCACCTTTAGATACACAGTAGCTCAATGATCTTAGACAAGCTGCGCAACTTTGAACATCAACTTCTTTTTATCCTAAATAAACTACTTAATTTTGAATGTCAATTTCTTTAACTTCAGTTTCTCCATCTGTCAAATGAGGAGGTTGGACTCAATGACTATTAAACTCCCTTCCAATTTTAATTCCAGTGATCAATAAAAGTCATGTCTATGGAGTCTAGAATGATTGTGAGAAAAATGTCCAATAGTCTTAAATTTTTTTAGGGAGATGGCATCATGAACAAGGAGCTCTGCTTTCTCTTTCTTCATTAAAGAGTCCATTAAGGAATGTGGGGGAACACTTTGGGAGACTGTGACAACTGAATCTCATCTTTCATGGCTTGAGAACTCTCTCCTTATCTTCTTTTCCTGCTTGTATTCTCCATGATGTCCATAACTAAACACTGATGTGGAGGTGGAGATTGCCTCCACAGAGTAAGAGTACATATATAGAAATAGGAGAATCTTTAAATAATTTAGGTAAATAAATCCATATTTGTGGATTGAAGGCTCAGAGGATTAGAACTTGAAAGGAATTTAGAAGTGATCTCATCCAATCCTTTCCTTTTAAACATGTAGAAAGTATGATTAAGAAATTTGCCCACAGTCACAGAGGTAGTATATAGTAAAAGTCAGGATTTGAATACATGTCCTCTGGTCACAAATTCAGTGTTCTTTTCACAGTTCTATGATTAGGAAAGGGCATAATCTAATTTAGAGGCAGAGAAGTTGGGTCAAAGGCTGAAAAGTCCTGAGCAATATTCCAAAGGGCTGGAGATCCCTAGTGATGGCAGAGAGGGGGAAGAAAAGAGTTGATGTTCAAAGGACCATAGAATAAGTCAACAAGCATTTATTAAGCATCAACTACAGTGTTAAGTGCTAGAGACAGAAAGAAAAGCAAAAAACAGTCCCTACGCTCAGGGAACTCACGGTTCAGTGTATCGTAGATTTAGAATTAAGAAGAGACCATACATAGAACAGAAGTAAAGAAACAAGCCTTTATTAAACATTTGTTTGTATTATATCTCTAATACTTAGCACAGTACCTGACAAAATAAATTATTTAATAAACATGTATTTATCAGAAATCAGACTTGGCAGATATCTAAATGATTAGCAGAAATCTAAATGGTTATATAGCAAGATCAGCTCAGAATTTCTTCTGAAAATTAGTTTGGTGCCAAATACTTTACAGTCTGCAGTTTTTTTTTTTTTTTTTTTTTTTTTTTTTTTGTGGCTTGCCTTTGTGATCTGATCTGGGACTTTGGGAGCAGCTAGGTGGAGAAGAGACTAGAATGCTGGATCTAGAGTCAGGAAGACCTATCTTCCTGAGTTCAAATCTGATCTCAGACCTTAGTAGCTAGAAAAGGAAATGGCAAACTACTTCTGTTTCCTTGTCAAGAAAACCCCAAATGGGGTCACAAAGAGTCACAAATGACTGAAACAAGTAAAAACAACTACATAGACTCTCCATCCCCAAACCTGACCCAACAATTACAATTATCATTATCCAAATCTGGATGATAGTAGCTGGAGAAGGAAATAGCAAATTACTCCTGTTTCTTTGCTAAGAAAGCCCCAAATGGAGTCACAAAAAGTTATAAACAACTGAAACAAGTAAAAACAACAGCATAGACCCAACAATACAATTATTATTATCCAGACTTGGGATGTTATTGGTGTAAGGATCTTATAGTGGGGAAAAAAAATCTCCTCCCTCAATGCAGATTAGTGAGTACTAAGGCAGCTAAGGTGGTACAGTAGATAAAGGGTAGAACTTAAGAGTCAGGAGAGAATTCTACCTCAGATGCTTGCTAGCAGTGTGACCAGAGACCACTGTCTCTGTCTGCCTCAGTTTCCTTATTTGTAAAATGCAGATAATACTTCTGAGGGTTATTATAAAGACAAAATGAGATGATATTTTCATAACGTTTGGCAAATCTTAAAATATTGTATTATGTTGGTTATTATTTTTATAATTCTAAAAGTATTTAGGGGACTGAGAAAATGAAGACTATGGTTATATAGCTACTTTATGTCAAAGACAGGACTTGACCCTATATCTTCCTGACATCAAAGACCACACTCCATTTGGTATGCCAAAGATTGAAAATTTTTTGCAAATAAAAAAAATGAATCATAGTTTGACTTTAATTAATGGTTAAAAAAGCATAATGTACTTTTAATATTATAATAATTAATAGTGTAATAATTACATAATAATTTGATGTTATAATAATATAAATAAGTGTAATGATACCATTTTAATAATATAATACTCCAATATTCAAATACTATAAATATAAAAAGGCCCAACAAAAATACAAGAAATCAATATTTATTTCTCATCAGAAATTCATTATTAGATACAATATAATACAAAAACAGAAAGCAATAAACCCAAATCTATAAGTTCATTGTTGTTTGATGATGATTTCTTTCTAGAACTGTCAACTCTTTGTTACTCAATTTGGGTTTTTTTTTTGGCAAAGATACTTGGGTGGTTTACCATTTCCTTCTCCAGCTGGTTTTACAATTGAGGAAACTGAGGCTAGCTGGGTTAAGTGACTTGCTCAGGATCACATAGTTGATAAGTGTCTGAATCCACATTTGGTCTCAGGTCTTCTTGATTCTGTGCCTGGACCTTATATTAAAAAAAAAAAAAATCAAACAATTTCTTCTTGATTAAAAGAAGAAAAAAAAGTCAGATTCATTAAAAGGATTAAGTTCTGTTATCTGTATGTGTGTGTGTGTGTGTGTGTGTGTGCGTGCGTGTGTGTGTGTGTGTGTGTGTGTGTGTGTGTGTTTGTGTATTCACTTTCTGTGCCTGTTGTCTTCAATGATAGATTCATTGAATGTTCCTACTCCATCTGATAGATGGCACAGAAGATAGAGTGCTGGGCATAATGCCAGAAAAGGCCTGATCTCACCAAATCCAGTCTCAGATATTTACTATGTGTGATTCTGGGCAGTCATTCTGTCGGCCTCAATTTTCTCAGCTTTAAAAATAGGGATAATAATACATGACAAGATGATCTGGCTACAAAGGAAGCATCTACTTCACAAGGTCATTTTGAGGATTAAATGAGATAATACTTGTAAAACACTTAGTGAGTTCCTGGCATGTACAGGGGTTTATTTCCTTCCCTGCCTTTTCCATCTTTCCCTTCCACACAATTAATTTCCTTTTTAGGTGGCAATACATTGGTTAGACTTTTAGTCTAAATGACAAATTCAGTTTCCTGATCACAGCTTCCAGGAGTATGTTTGAACCCCTCATGAGTCAAATACTAGGACACGTGAATATTTCAATATTTTTTGTTAATTTTGACCATTTCCAAATATCACTTTTCCAAAAACATATTGTGATTGTTAAGTTCTTAGGGTATAGCTGTTTGGTCCAGCTGAAGAGATTCCTATAGGTCAGGAACCTCATTGGCCTCTGACTTTTTTAACTAATTTGTTTAAAGTACATTTGAGTGATAGAGTGATAACCCTATTCAGGTGATGGTTGCAGTGGCAGCCAAAGTTGAAGGAACATTTCATTTGCCCAAAAATCATCCTGTACATCCCATAATCCCCAGAGCCAACTTTTCTGCTTGCATTCAAAACAATGCAAGTTAACCTGGCTTATTGGATAAAAGGCTCTAAGAACAAAAAAGGTAGATACCTGACATTCACCATCAATGAAATCATTGATATAGACAATAACAATATTATTTTGTTTGGGGATTGTCTGGATTTGTGAAGTATGTGATATTTAATGACTATATGCCTTTCTTCCCCAGTCTATTGCTATTGTCTCAAATTCTATCACTCTCTTTTTTTTGGTTTGTTTTTAGATTTTTTTTTGGTGAGGAAACTGAGGTTAGGTGACTTCCCCAGGGTCACAGGATTAAATGTCAATTGCCTGAGGCCAAATGCCAACTCAAATTTTTCTGACTCCAGGATTGGTGCTCTATCTATTGTGCCATCTATCTGCCTCTATTCTGTCTTTAAAACATAAACAATCTTGTGATAATGTAAAAATTCAATTACACAATTAGTGACATCCATTAGTCATCCTCTTCTGGATAGGAAGGGAGACCAAAGGATATTGGGAACCTGGGAGGAACAAAATATGGAAGAGGTTCAAAGTTTGGGAGGCTACTAGGAAAAGGCTACATACAATATAGAAAATTTTTGTCTAGGTTAGTCCTGAGCTTCTCAAAGATGCATTCTAAAACTGAATTTTAGGTTAAACTCCCCTATGGCCCTGTTTCCAAGATACACATTTAATTTTTTTCCTTCTCTTCCATGGTACTTGAAACAATTAGATATCACAGAGGCTAGAGTGCCAGGCTTGGAATCAGGAAGTCTTGAATCCAAACCTAGCTTCAGACATGTATTAGCTGTGTGATCCTGAGCAAGTCACTTAATCTGTTTGCCTTAATTTTCTCATCAGAAAATTGGGGATAATAATAGCAACGACTTTTCATGGTTGTTTTAAGGATCAAATGAGATAATACTTGTAAAGTAAATTCAATTCATTCAATGTAGCAACCACTTATTAAGTACTGTAAACAAGTACTGCTAATGGATACTAGGACAAAAAACCAAAATTCTCTCTGCACTTAAGGAAATTTCATTTTACTGGAAAGAATACAATATTATATGCACTATAAACAACACACACATCCATACACATATATATAAAACCCAAAAAATATACCCACATTATATCCATATCCATATGCATATACATATATAATCATATACAATTCATACATTTATATACATGTGAATATATGTATCTCACTACCTTTATCTTTGTCTCATACCTCTATGTATATCTCTCTCTCTCTATATATATATGCATGTTTCTCTACCAATTTCTATATCTCCTATTTCAATCTATCAACATATATATATATATATATATGTATATATATATATATATATATATATATATATATATATATGTGTGTGTGTGTGTGTGTGTGTGTGTGTAATTTTGTATTTCTCTATTTCTGTCTTTCTATCTCTATCTCTAGGGACATGTCTCTATCTGTATTTCTCTCTTTCTATGTGTGTAGTTCTTTCTGTGTGTGTGTGTGTGTGTATGTCTGCCTCTGTCTTTTCCTCTTCTCCCTCCCCTTCTCTTTCTCTCTTTCTCCTCTCTCTTTATGTTTTACCTCTGTAATTGGGTCTGATGAAAGTGGAGAATGAATCGTCACCAAAATGTGTACAAAATTGTTGGGTTGGGGAAGAGTTATTCAAAGTTAATTGAGATCCTTTTCCATACTGAGTAGTTATTACTTTGTGAAAAACTGGACAATCTCACAGGTAATTCTGTGTTGTGTCTGAAGGAATGATAAATAACTATATAACTTTGTAGGTATATTCTTCCTTTCTAGCTTCTCTGGTAATAGGCAATAAAATGATTCAAATATACTTATATCTCTTGTCACTAACTCTCTTCACATCAAAGCAAGATTTAGGTTCTACATTAGATATTTCCTTGCTATAAGCCCTCCTCCTTATAACTATGAAGACTGGATCACAATACAGTTAAAATTTTGTTTAATGAAAATAAATTCTAAAGAACTGGTTTCATTCTGTTGTTTAACAGACAATTTATAAATATTTCCATAACAGCAAATGCTTTAACAGGATTTGGCTTCTAGATTGGCCCGAGGTCACAGCACATTGTTATTGTTTAGAACTAAATTAATTGAAGCATTTGAAAAAAAAATATTGTTAATTTTGCAGTTACTGAATTCAGGCAGACCAGTCCAAAAGTAAGGGCCTAGTGATAAATATATAGGATGTTTGCAGTTTGAATTTCAACAAAATTTAAAATTTGGAAGGGACTTCAGAGATTATAATTCAAACTATATCTGACCAGTGAATCCTTTTACAACATTCCCATCAAAGAAGTGATCCAGCGTTCACCAGAAGATCCTATAGTGAAGGGGCTAGTGGATCCAATGCATATAGTAATAAGTGTAAGGTCATGAAGATAAGTTTAAATTCTTCCTCAGATATTTGCTAGCTCTATAACTGTGGAGAAGTCTCATCATAATCTCTCTAAACCTCAGTTTTCTCATTCATATAATGGGGATAATAATAATACTTCATGAGGTTGTTTGGAACATCAAATTAGATAATAAGTTTAAGGCACTTTGAAAATTTTGAAGCACCATTCAAATGCTAGTTAGCTATTTTTATTAGTAGTACTGAGTAGGACAGCTCATTCTATTTTTTGGATAGTATCAATTGCTAAGAATTTTTTCCCACTTAATATCTGGAGACTAAATTCACTTTAAATATAGGTATTAAAACTTGTAATTGTGATGGCTTTCTCTAAAGATTATTTAGATGTGATGAGCATATAATGGGGGCCTTCCCCACCACCTTACCACTCCTCCAACTCTATCTCCTTCACATACCCAAGGATGTTCAATTGCCACTTTTTATTCTAAGGCTTCAAACCTCAGAGCCCCAAGGCAACAAGTTATGCTTCATGGCTTAAGAGAGGGAGAAAAGAACCTAATTACATAGAAATCACATTTTACTGGTGTAAATAATTGAAAGATCTTCTAAAAAGTCATTTATACCTTTAGGGCAGGGAGGAAGTGAAATAGCTTAGTAACCATGCCATCTTAATTTAATAACCTTAATGTGAGCTATTTTTGCCTTAATAAATAAATGTTTTCAAATCTTGGCTTCAATATTTTTTTTCTTTCTGTCTTTTCCCGGAAATTTCTGATGTTGTGCAATTACAAGACAAAAATCAACACATTTTGGTTTGACATTTTGAATAAAAATGACGCATAAAAAGAAAGTAGTACAGACTAACTATGTGTTGTCTATTTGTGGGGAGAAAAGTTTGATAATGTCATTCAGAATTATGATGCTATTTATTTTGGCTCATTTTGAGCTCAAAGTTAATTCATTGTTAACTCATGTGTTAGAAATGTAGAAATGTGGAAAACATTTATAATCACTTACATGGAAATTTTTGTGAATTTATTATCAACTACATTCAAATTCAATAAACATTTTTGTAATATCTACTCTTTACGAGGCACTGTGCTAAGCACTGAAGATACAGTTAATACAAAGAAATACAGTCCTCATTCTCAAGCAGCTTACAATCTAAAGCAGGAGACAATATACATTGATGTCCTCAGGAACAAAAGTTCTTTTTTTTTACTTGTCAATAAACATTTAAGTGCAACAAATGACTTTCCCCACTATAAGATTCACTTTCCTCAATTGTAAAATGAGGGATTTAGACTAGATGATGCCTGTGGTCCTTTCTAGCTCTAAATCCTGTGATTCTTATGTTTAATGCTTTATATTGACAAAGCACTTTTATATTCCTTATGATGTTGTGTCATTTCAATTGTGTCCAATTCTTGTTGACCCCATTTGGAGTTTTTTTGGCAAAGATACTGGAGTGATTTGACATTTTTTTCTGCAGCTCATTTTACAGATAAGGAAACTGAGGCAAACAGGAATAAGTGACTTGTTCAGGGTCACACAGCTAGAACTATCGGAGGTCAGAGTTGAACTCCCAAAGAGGAATCTTCCTGACTGTAGAACTAGAGCTTTTTCCACTGTGCTATCTAGCTGCCCAAATCCTTTATAAAATTTTGAGACATGGAGAAATGATTTGACCAAAAAAACTTATCTAGTTAGTGACTAACACAAGTCTAAAACCCTACTCTTCTGATCTTGGTATAATGTGTTCCCTGTTAAAGCACCAGCTGGCAAAACTATCATATGAAGGGTTGCTAATTTTTTTTAAGAGATGCTATTTATATTGTATAATGATCAACTTTGAATGACTTAGCTATTCTGAGCAATACAATGATCCAAGACAATTCCAAAGCACTTATGGTAAAAATGCTATCCACTAAAGAGAAAAAAAAAAAAAAAAAACAAAAACAGATGAAGTCTGAATGCAGATTGAAACATACTTTAAAAAAGAAAACTTCATCTTTTTTTTTTTTTTTTTTGCAACATGGTTAATATGAAAATATGTTTAGTATGGCTGCACATATATAATATAGATCTAATTAGTTGATGTATCAGAGAAGGAAAAAGGGAGAAAGGGAAAGAGAGGATTTAGAACTTAAACTTTCAAAAAATATTTTTACACATAATTTTGAAAGAAAACATTTTTAAAATTTCACAAAAACGTACTGCTTTTCAGTGTCTCTACTGGGTCTGTATCCTAAAGAGATCATAAATGAGGGAAAAGTACCCATATGTCTAAAAATGTTTGTAGCAACTTTTTTTGTAGTGGAAAGGAACTGGAAACTGAGTGGATCCCCATCAGTTGGGAAATGGCTGAATAAGTTATGGTATATGAATGTAATGGAATATTATTATTCTATAACATAATCAGCAGGCTGATGTCAGAAAAATTTGGAAACAAACTGATGCCGACTGAAGTGAACAGAACAAGGAAAACCATACACAGTAACAACATGACTATGTAATGATCAACTGTGACGGACTTGGCTCTTTTTATCATTCTGGTGATTCAAGGCAATTCCAAAAGACTTTGGATGGAAAATGCCATTCTCATCTAAAGAGAACTATGGAGTCTGAATATGGATTGAAGCATAGTATTTTCATTTTTTGTTTTTTCTTTCTCATGTTTTTTTCCCTTTTTGGTCTGATTTTTCTTCCACATTATGATAAACATGGAAATATGTTTAGAAGAATTGCATCTTTGATCTATATCAACTTGTTTGCTATCTTGGGGGTGGGAGAAAAGAGAAGAAAAGGGAGGAAATAGAACATAACATTTTGTAAAGGTGAATGGTGAAAAATATTTTTGCAAGTATTTGGAAAGATAAAATGCTATTTTAAAAAGATGCTGCTATATTTCAGCATCTGAAGAGGTTCCTCTAAATAAAGTAAAAAAAGATGATGTGAAAGATAAAATTTCCTTTGCTTTTTTACTTCCCAAAGCCAATGCTGACTACAGCATTCTAGTGATTCTAGTCAATCTAGTGATAAATGGGTTGAGGCAGTATTGATTTGGATAGTCAGTTTTATTTCTTCAGTGCTTTCTTATATAGTTTTTTGTTGCTGTTTATATCAAAGCTTTACTAATAATCTTCTGTATTTCTTCTTTGCTAAATCAACAGAAAAAGAGAACTCATTCTATTGTAGTTACTAGCTACTATGACACATTTACAAAATTGTTCATTGCCTGCTAGGAGGCTCCACATTTTTTGACCATGTCTGCTCTCCAAATTCCCCTGCAGAAAGCTTCCTGTAGGAGAGATCACTGATTTGGTGTTAATCTGATGGATTGAATCCCAACAAATTCTATGTGAGAGAACAAAAAACAAATATGGCAATCTACAAAAATAACTTAGGTGCATAGAAAATTTAATTCCAATATCAAACTCCATTCATATAAAGGGGAAAAGAAGATAGAGATTATGTAACTTTAATGAGGTTTATTGTAAGAATTATAAATATTAAGAAAATATTAATAGCTAATATTTACATAGCATCTAAATGTTTGCAAAATGCTTCATATTTATTACCTTATTTGACTCTCATGAAAACCTTGTGAAATTATTATCATTATCCTCATTTTTACATATAAAGGTCAACTTTCTGAGGAATAAGGAAAATGAGTTTAAGGTATGCCTACCATACATAGCAAGTATCTGAGGCAGTAAGTATTCCAATACATTTCTTCCTCATTTCAAGTTCACTAATCTCACATTTCTGTGAGGAAAACCCAAGTTATCAGACCATGAAACCAAAGAACTCATACTGGTGTCAAATCTTCCAGTTCTATCATTTTGCCTAGGAATCTGGGTATAGATTATTTGATTTTTAAATATCAAGTTCTCATCACACCCATCTCCAAAAGCTGTCAAACTTTTCACCTTAATCTAGAGTAATATTGGTTATTTCAGTAGATTACCTGTGGACCACATTCTTATTTTGGGCCTATTTTAGGAATCCGGGTATAGATTGTTTGATTTTTAAATATCAAGTTCTCATTACATCCATCTCCAAATTATCTAGGAAGTTCACACGAGATTTTCAGTGATCACTTGATTCAGATTATAAGGCATCAAAAGATTACATAGGTAATTTCAGCACTATACTTAAAGGACCAAACAACTTCTATAAGTCCTGGAATACCAAATGACTAGCTTCAACATTGTAACAATCAAATATTTTTGGTTTCTAATTCTAGAAAATTAACAGAGATCTCATTATAACAATGCCCACTTCAAGAGTTTATCCTCATAAGATAGAAATATACTGAGGTGATAATCTTATAAATTTTCTAGACCTTTTCTTTTTTTTTTTTTTGACTAACAATCATTTATCATTTCTGAACTAATATAGCCTAATTAGTATTATGTCATCAGAATGGCACAATGATAGATTCAGAGTCAGAAGACAAAGGTTCAAATCCTGACTCTGTTTCTTACTATATAATTGACTACAGACAAATCAATTCAACTTTCTAGATCTCATATGTACCATGAGGAAGTTAAACTACTGAGGTTCCCTTCAGCTCTCTTATTTAAAAAAATAAACATTAAAATAATTTATCAAACAGGATTTTAAATAACAAAATGAGTCCCACATACTTTTTGTATTTATAATTAAAATTAATTTTTATACAATGTGAATATAAGCCTGTTAAGTTCTATAGCTATACTTTATGTTCTCATTTTAAAATCCATTTTTATAGGCATATACATTTTCCCTTTATTTATTAGAAGTCAATATGTATTCTGTCCTGGTCCCACTTGCTTCACTTTAAAGTACTTTGTTAGATTTTACAAATTTCTTTATTTCTCATATTTATCATTTTTAATAACATCATATTATTTTATTACACTAATTGTATCATAGCGTGGTTAGCTCTTCACCATTTGTTGGGCATTTAGATTGTTCCTAGTTCTCAATATAAGTACAAAACTATAGGGGAATTTTTAAAAAGTAGATCTTATTTGCATTTCCTTTTCTTTCTGAGAGTGTTATTAGAAAACTTGACTTTTATAATGATGTGAAAAGCCTTCTCAGGATAGATGCAAATCTCTCTCCACTCTCAAGCATCAAATACTTTATAAGACTAAATAGCTATTTATTTCCTGTAGTCATTTCCTTTGTATGTCTTTAGTTTCTTTAGAAGGTGGTGAACTCCTGATGTAAGCATTAGTAATAAGCCATTTACTACTTGGGTTATCTTTGACACTATTGCTCATATTCTTCTCTGTGTCTCTAAGGATGGGAAGAATCCTTTGGGCTTGTGTAGCAGTCATTCTGCTGGGAGATCTGGTAACTACTAGAGAACTAGAGACAAGTAAGTTAAATCTTTTGAACATAAATGTTCATATAAATTTTCTCTCATTTTTTTTTGAAAGTGTAATACTCCCTTACCTACTTTCTTCCTTGAAAAAGACTTGTCTAGGGCTATGTGTCCTTATAAATTAAATCCAGTAATGTGTAAATTGTATTAAAGTTATTTCTTGTTTGAATTCAGGGGATCCGAACTTAATGAAATTTTGTCATCACTGTTGTTGTTTTTGTTTTGACAGCACAGAAGAATCCAAGTTAAGAATGTGGGGACATTTAATTGAGGAACTCATAGATTCTTTCTTCCTTTTTACCTTCAAAGATATTCAGTTGGTTTAAAAAAATTAGTCATTTCACAATGGAATTTTTAAAAAAAGATGGGAAAAAAGTAATGAGACACTATGATGTAAATAAAGTGATGGCCACTGAGAAACTAAGATTTCCCTGAATGTAAGAGAGGCCGTGCACCCAGGAACACCTGGGAATGATTAGAATCCTTATCTTACTGTCTTCCCAACCTAGTTTCTGTAGAGACTTCAGAAAATTGTTGCCAGATTATGTCATATTATGAACTCTGTTCAAAGGACAAGTAGGAGATTCCAGATGGGAAAAATTCTAACATAACTGAAAAACACAGCAGATTTCAAATCATACAACTAATATTTTACATTCCAGCTCAATATGTTGGCAGTGGATTTCCATATTATGCAGGTGAAAGCAGCAGGTATTATTCTTTTTTGTCCTTTAACACTCTGAATTCTCCCAGTGTGTCAACTATGACACAGCTCCTTACTTTTTAATTCTGTGCCAATCTCCTACCCACAGGAATTTGTAAAAGCCTTTAAAGACATTACTTTACTCATGGTTTAGTGGTTGCAAATTGGATTGCCATATAGAGTGCTCTGGAACACGAATAAGTTATTGTATGGGGCTTCTACACAGTTGAATTGATAATGATTCAACTTTGCAATTGAGTTCCAGACTACATCCCTATGATTTACAGCTCCACTTGTAATCTGAGCTAATCTGTCTACACATGCTCCAATTAATTCAATTCTCTACCAATATAAGAAGGCAGGGGAATGATGAATTAAGTTGTAACTTGAGTTGCTGGTATACATGGAAGTAAATTCAAGACTCTTCTTTGAAAATCTAGACTTTCCTTTCTATCATCAGCCAACTTGAGACCTGATTAGGAAATATATGCCTAACCTAGTTAAATACATATGTATTAAGGAGGGAAATTTATGAAAGAATAACATATGCTTCAGTTTCTTGACATTATGTAGTATGTACTCCTTTCTGATGTTGTTTAGTCCTTTCAGTAATGTCTGATTTTTGTGACCCCATTTGAGGTTTTCTTGGCAAAGATACTGGAGTTTTTTTTTCCATTTCTTTTTCCAGCTCATTTTACTGAGAAAATTGAGACAAATAGGATTAAATAACTTGCCTGGGGTCACACAACTATATGCCTGAGACTGGACTTAAATTCAGGTCTTCTTGATTCCAGACTTGATACTCTCTCAATTGTGCCACCTAAGTGTCACACTTTTTTTTCTTACCTCTTCAGAAAATAAATTGAGATATTTTTCTTTCATAACATAGAGTTTGCTTCTGTTTCTAACTGTAGCATGGTACAGATAAAAATTCACTGACTCTGAAGTCTTAGGAAACTTGAGTTCAAATCCTACCTTTGATATTGACCACCTGAGGGACCTTGAACAAGCATTTAACTTTCATTGGCTTCAGTTTTCTCAATTGTACAATGAGGAGATTGGATGGATAGTTTCCACAATCCCTTCTAGTTCCAAAATCTTTCTCATCCAGGAGTTCTCTGTATCATATTGAAAAAAAGTGTAGTCCCTATCTACTTTTCTAATACTTAATTCATTTTATTAGCAATTCATCCACTAATGAAAGTCACAAAATGTAGGATCATCTCCATTTTGTAAATGGGGAAACTGAAATTTAGAGCAAATGAGGGATGTCCAAAGGGCAAGCAATGATGGTGGTGGAGTCAGGCTCTAATTTCTATTCCATTGTTCTTCTCACAAAAGATAGCTGTGCTCTCAGTCTATAGGGCTGCCTATTTATGGTGGAGATAATTGATTCCAGGATGAAGTCATTGATACTTTAGAACCTGGATGGAGTCTTGAATTTGAAACATCCTCTTCTTACTGATTCAGAGTATAACACTGCAGTTCAGAAAAAGAAAAAAAAACAAGCAAAAGTTGAATAGAATCAGAACACTTTTGTCATTTGTTACCTATGGTATCACAAAAATTCTTTTAATTCCTCTAGACCTTAGTTCTCTCATCTGTAAAATGGAGAAGTTGAACTAGATGGCTTGTAAGATCTCTTCCTGATTTCAGTCTATGAAATTATGGTTCAAAGAGAGAATTAGATATTCTACCAGAATTAGATATCCTCCAGTCTAGTTGATTATTTCTTCTGAAACTCTTTAGAGATCAGAATGGAACATCTTACTTTTGAAATAAGACATCAGTCTTAGAAATATTGATGACATATGAAAATGTATGGACCATTCTTTTTGAGAAAGTTATGTTGTATATTTGTTCTCTTCTAACAACATAGTTTTTTTTTTTTTGCTTTTAGCATTTACTCAAAATTTACCGTCTTTGAGGGATGTTAATTCACATTATTATATTCATTTGTAATTAATTTTGAAACATGTTTGAACTTGGGAAATCAAAATTTTATTTACTTTTATTGCATTTTGATATATAACTTGTGTGTAAGATATATGGACTGATAGTGACATTTGTGGTTGCTTATGAATTTTCATCATAACTAGGGAATTGAAATATTAAGTGGGTTATTTTTTTTTTCTGGCTGACAAAAGTTGTTCCAGAGAATTTTGTTTAATTGCAACACTATTTGAAATAAACATGATGTTCCATTATACAATATCTTGTAAATTTCTTTCCTTGAGGAAAATGAACTTAATTTTTTAAATGCTGCCTTTCTCTTCCCATCTTAAGAAAACATCAACTTCAAATTAATTCTTTGCTTATCCCGTACTCAGATGGAGATAAGGCTTGAAACATCCTGTTCTGTCATTGACATGTTAATGTCTTGCCATGGGAAATAAGGAGTAGACCTGTGATTTCCCTAGTACAGAGGGCCCTTTGATAGAGGAAACTGCTTCTGCAAATATAGATCTATACCCATCCTGCAATTTGAGGGTCTTAGAGAATTGCCTAGAGTCACACAATAACCAGTGTGTGAAACAGATAGACCAATCAGCTTGCATTTGAGAACAGCTCCCTATCTATACATCAAACTGCCTTTCTACTCTTTGGACCCATTAAAATTAAAATAAAGAGGATAAGACTTAAATTTTTGTTAGAGGTCCCAGAAGAATTGAGATCTAGGGCCCACTTTATACCAGAAGAAATTATTTTTTTGTTTAAAAATAAATCATTTTGCTCACTGTAGGGAGAAAAGGGAAGAAGAAAGAAGAAAGGAAGGGAGTGATGGAATTTAGTACTCATAATTTAAAAAATGTTAACAATCATTAACATCTAATTGGGGAAAATAAACATTATACATATTTTTAAGAAAATTAATCATTATTAAAATAATTTATTATTCCCCCAACTAAGGAATTAAGAAAGTTAAAAGGAAAAACTTCATAATAAATACATGTAATTCAACTGAATAAATTTCCATGTTGATTGTGTCTCAAAATATATCTCATTCTGTATTTTATGTGTATTATCTTGCTGGTAGGAGATAGGTGGAATGTTTTATTTCTAGTTCTCTAGACTTATGCTTTATCACTGCATTAGTCAGAATTCTAAAATCTTTCTCTACAATATTTTCCTGGTATAAATTATTCAATTGTTTTTATTAATTTTTTTGTTTAGTAATTTTAGTCATGTCTGACTCTTCATAATGCATTTTTTTTGGGGGGGGGCAAAGATACTTGAGTGGTTTGCTATTTTCTTTAATTTTCCAAATGAAGAAACTGAGGAAAACAGGATTAAGTGACTTGTCCAGTCACATAGCTGGTGAATATCATGACACCAGAGTGAGTCTTCCTGACTCTGAACCTGACACTCTACTATGCCACCTTAAATTTACTATGCATCAGTTCAAACAGATATTCCCAGTTTCCTTAGAACTGTCCATTTCATAATTTCTTGTAACATTAAATAATATTATGCTGTATTAATATACCATAATTTGTTTAGCTATTCCCCAATAGAGAGATAATCTCTTCGTTACTCTTTATTTTTTGCTGTGAAATGAGCTATTCTGAATTCTATTTTTGTCCATACCAGTTCTCTTCCCCCTTTTTTTGTTCTCTTTGGGGGCATGGGTCTAGTAGTGGTACAGGTATGTCAAAGGATATGTACAGTTAGTATTTTTTTATAACCATAGTTCTAAATTGTTTTCCAAAATGGTTGGAAATTCACAACTCCAGTAGCTGTGCACCCAGTGTGCTGGTTCTCCCATAGCCTATCCAACAACTGTCATTTTCCAGGGGAATAGGAATCTTCATGCAAGAGAGGAAAAAGGAACTCAACATGATGCTCTCGTGAAAACAAGAGTAATTAGGATTACATAATCAGCATCAAATGCTGCTGTTTTTGTTCAGTTGTTTGAGTCATGTCTGACTGTTTGTGATCCTCTTTGAGGTTTTCTTGTAGACATATTAGAGCTATTAACAATTTATTTCTTCAACTCATTTTAAATAAGAAAGCTGAGGGAAGCTGGGATAAGTGACTTGCTTAGAGTCCCACAGTTAATAATTGTCTAAGACAAGGTTGAACTCATGAAGATAAGTCTTCCTGACTTCAGGCCTGGCAGTCTATCCATTGTATCACCTAGCTGCTCTGGGGGAAAATGTCGTTCAACATCTAGACTAGAAGAGTGTTAAATTTATTTGATTGAATAGACAAATGACTGTTGATATGATTTACATAATGTGACACTCCCTGTTTATATCTGCTCTCCTTGCTTTATAGGGATCATAGATTTTAGAGTGGTAGACCACCTTTTCCACCTTTTCTAACCCTAACCTGTCAACTTTTTTACAGATGATGTAACTGAATCTATTTTTATAGATGATGTAACTGAATCTAGAGAATAAAAGTGATTCTGTGAAGATCATATAGGTAGTAAATGGCAGAGCTAGAATACAAATCTAGGTCTATTGAATGTCCCTTATATGTTTCTTTCAATTATTGCCTACTGCATTAAGCACACATCTACATTAACACACCCTTCAACACACACACACACATAAACACACACACACGCGTGCGCACACACACGCACACACACACACACACAAACTACATTCTATTAAATTAGGCAGGCAGGCAGAAAAATAGAGAAAAAGATATAAAGTCCAGGTCTCCATAATCGGGTTCAGGAATAACCTTTGATCTTTGCTATTATTATCTCATGTGATTTAAAAAATATAACATTTTATTAATGAACACTAATTACTTATTAATATAATTAATATTTTATAAAATATTTTAAAATAACTAATGCTAAGAAAGAAACTCTGCAATGTCATTGGGGTATGAGAGTGAAGATATTGATATCTCTGATACCATCATGTCTCAGGAGGAGGCAGTGATGTAATACAATAAATAGAGCACTGGACTTGGAGAAAATCTGGACTCAGAAATTTAGTAGCTGTGTGATCCTGGGTAAGTCATTTAACTTCTGTCTCAGTTTTTTCATCTGTAAAATAAAAATAACAGTACTTCTAGTGGTTGTTGAGAAGATAAAATGAGATGACATTTATAAAGAGCTTCACAAATCTTAATGTGATGTACACATACTAGCTATTATTATTTGGACCAGTTAAGCCAAAAGATATTTACTCTCACACAGTCTGCTCATATTTCTGTGAATTAGCAAAGGAGCTTTACTGTTTCATCTGTCACTAATGATATAATAGATAAGTCTATTTCTTTGCAGCAATATCATCATACAGGAATCCCAAACTATCTTTCAAGCAGGTAGGATGGCATTATTGAATCATTTGCTGAATTAGGCATCCTACTCTATTGAGACAGGAGATGCATAGAAAAGTAGGAAGAATGATAACTCTGCAAGCTGCCTTTAATGTGCTATTCAAGTGACCTTGGGTAAGCCACTTAATTGCCTTAACCCTCAGATTCTTGATCTATAAAATAAGGGTTTGGAAGTCAATGTCTTTTGAAGTATTTCCACAGTTCTAAAGCTACAATTCCATGACTTTTGTGTCTCATTTAACAGTTTCATCTGTTAAGAATCAACAGGTTTCATGACAGAGAGTAATTTAGAATGCTGCCTTAAAGCTATCTACAAAAAGCTTCTTGTCCAGCACATAGTTGCTAAATATCTTTTTTATGTATTTGAAAGATGCTTCTCCTTCCCTAGACTCATCATCCTTTCCAGAAATATGCATCTGTTCATTCTCCCCCAAACATTCTATAAACATTCTTTCCATAGCCTTTAGGCTCTAATACCACATCTTTCTATTTACATAAGAGGTATCCCCGTGAGATTTCCATAAAAATCAAATGTCTGAAGAATTAGAAATAATCTTTTACACTTATTGGGATTTTACAGTGTGTCCCTGCTTACTTAGCATCAACAGTTCTAATCCACAGCCTCCTTGCCTTTCTGTATGCAAGCAAGCTATCCCCAATCTTTCCCCTGCCCCCAGTCGCTTTTTTTCTTCACAAGTTTTCTTTAAAAATAGAGTTTTATGTATACCTTTTGTTTCTTACTTTACATTCATTTTGGACTGGACTTTACATTCATTTGGATTCATATCTTTTTCTCTTGCAAAAAATGGCAGTTTAGAAGAACAAATTTACATAGCACCTCTTTCTTACAGAGTATCCAACATTCTGTTCTCCACATCTTCAATGTAGCATATTTTCATTTTTCTCTAGGAGCAGGATTGATTATTCTTGTAACACATTCAGTTCAAATTTATTCAGATAAGAGATTTTCATGATTTAGATACTATTTTTGGTGATTATAGTACTCCCTAGTTGGGAATTATAGTTGGTAACTGCTAAAAATTTCAAAAGATGCCAAATAGTTGTAAATTTGACTTAAAGATTTTTTGATAATCATTTTTTTCTAGAGACTTATGCTATATGTAGTTCCATGATTTGGCATATAGCCCATAGACTTCTATATTGAAGGAAATTCTATAGTGAGACATTTGTACAGTGTGCAAATTTAAACATCTCCAAAATGCTATAAAATTTTCTACAATGTTCATTGTTCTAATAAAAAGATCTCTCAAATGTGTAATAGCAAACAATTAAAAGAATACCCAGTATTTTACGTTCCACTGATTTAATCAGTCAAGAGATGTCGTAGATATTAATGTCTTATCTTGCAACCATACCTTCTTAGAACCTCTAGTTGTCAGTGATGCCTGGAAAGAGACAGTTCTTACCAGAGAATGAAAATCAAATGGAGGCAAATGAACGCTGGAATGCCTTAGAGAGTAAATAAAGTTTTTTTGCTCCTGTCAAGTTCCTAAGTTCCTAGCTTTCTTAATCCAGATGAGTCTCAGTTTCTTCAAAATGCATTCTAATGAATTCCAGAGGTAGAGACTTAAGTAACTCAAGTGTTACTGCAATTATTTCATGGTATAACACAGACACAGAATTTTCTTAAGTCTTTTCAGGCCAAAATTAAATTTCACTCACTTTCATTTCTTTATTTTAAAATGTATTTGTTGTTGGATCATTTTTCAGTTACATCTGACTCTCTATGGCACCATTTGGGATTTCCTTGGTAGATATGTCATGGCAATTCCTTTTTCCAGTTCATTTTACAGATAAAGAAGCTGAGACAAAAAGGGTGAAGTGACTTTCCTAAGGTCATACAGCATAAGGCTCTGAGGTCAGATTTGAACTCAGGAAGATGGGACTTCTCAGGCCCAGCACTATCTACTGTGATACTTAGCTGCCCATTCTTTGTATATGATATCTATATATATATTTTTTCTTTGAAGGGTGAAAGATATTGTAAAATTTTACAGAAGATTGAGTATTACAAACTCCCCAAAGTTCAAAATGTGTACTCCAAAATACTCATCAGATCAGCAACCCTAGGTGTCTATGTCTAAGTCTTGACTCTGAAACTACTGATTTCAGAAAACATCCTCCATGACTCTCTCCCTACCAACTTTATTAATTCCAAAATAAAGTTTCCTTTAAATCAAATCAACAACAATTTACTGAGAATCTTCTTGGAATAGGTCACTGTGCTAACTTTGAGGAGAGATATCAAAGCTAAGACACAGTCTCTACCTTCAATCTAAACTATAAGGAAAAATATGATTAATGCTGAAATGAATGCTGCAGATATTACTACTCTATGAATTCAGAAAAGAGGGAAGGACATTTTAAGTATAGCTATGAAAAGTTTCATGAAAAGATAGGTAGTCATAGAAAACAGATTAGTATGTAGATTTAGATCTTGAAGAGAACTTAAAAGAACATCTACCTCCTTATTTACAGATATGAAAATTGAGGGCCACAATCACTGGTCAATTCAATTGTGGACCATGGGAACTATTATTGATATCTTTATTCTGATGGCAACTTTCGTCAGAATTTTCTGCCAGCAACAAAACTACCAAGTTTCTAACAAAGAATTGGAATGGTTTTTGAATAATGGCAAGGGGATAAGAAACAAAGCTCTAACCTGAATATAATATTATTCTAAAAACTACATTACAATAACTTATCACATTGAAAATTAGTACTCATTACAGCAAAATAATGGTTTGGACATGTACACATGTATTTAACTTATACTTTAACATATTTAGCATATATTGGTCAATCTGCCATCTGGGGGAAGGGATGAGGGGAAGGAGGGGAAAAGTTGGAACAAAAGGTTTTGCAATTGTCAATACTGAAAAATTACCTATGCATACATCTTGTAAATAAAAAGCTATAATTAAAAAAAAAGAAAATTTGTACTTATTGCTCAGAGCAGAGTGGATGACAATGTCCTTATGCCAGAGTTTTGGGGAATAGGGACATTGAAACTACTGGGATAGAAAAAGGAAGGGTTGGAGCTCTTCAGCACAAACAGGAGGCCAAGGAAACTTCTGAGAAGCCAGAAGTCCTCTCTTAGCTGCATTTCTCAGATCTGTCTTCTCTCTATTCATTCTGCTTCATTCTTAGTTCAGGCTCTCATCCCCTGTCACTAAAATTATTGAAAACAGTCTCAGGGCAGCTAGGTGGTGCAGTGGATAGTGGCAGCCCTGAAGTCAGGAGGACGTGAGTTCAAATTTGGTCTCAAATACTTAACACTTCTTGGCTGTGTGATCCTGGGCAAGTCATTTAATCCCAATTCCTCAGGGGAAAAAAAAAGTCTCCCTGCTTCAACTTTCACTCTTTTCTAATTCATTAATTAATCAATCAAGGAAATGAATAAAAAAAGCAATTATTAAGGATCTACTATTTGCTAGACACTGTGCTAGGCAACCCAGGGTCACACAGCTAGTAACTGGTGTGAGGCCATATTCAACCTGGGGAAGATGGCTCGGCATTCTATCCATTGTACCACCTAGCTGCCCTAGCTCCCATCATTTTATATGTAAGGAAACAGGGATCTTTCCAGAAGTGATAAATGACTTACCCAAGATCACATAAGTTAATAGTCATCAGGATTTGAAACCAGGATCTCTAATGATAGAATCAGCCTGCTTTTTATTATCCCATCCAATGTGGAGGATTCCCAGTGCCAGTCCATAGGGGAAATATTGAGTCTACATACTGGGCAATATTTTGGGGTTCTCCAAATGCTCATAATGAAGTTTGTAAGGGAGAGCTGTCTCATTTATATGCAAATGAGGAAACTGAGGTCTGCATAAGTGAAGTTCATTGCCCAAATTCATACCCAGGTTCTTTGATTCTAAATCCAGTGTTCTTTTCATTATATCATGGAACCATTTGAGGTTCTATTTTGTCAATGCTCCTGCTACCACAACTAAAATGCAAGATCAGAGCAGAGCAGGGTAGAAGGAAAAAAGAGAAGACATAAAAAAGGGACCAAAAGGGGAAGTGAATTTTTTTAAAAAAAGCTAAAGTTATGAAAGTGAGAGCATGAGAAACAGTAGTGACAAAACAGGGGTTAGGGAGTGAAAAATTTACTGTTAGCAAAGGAAGATCTTTTGTGATATCAGAGCTGGGGCTCACTGAGGAACTGGTATGAGCAGCAAGAATTAGGGCAATTTTTATTTAAAAGATAAGAATCTGCCTTTTTTGGGGGGGGATTTCAATCATCTTTTCCTTCCCTACTCCTCTTTATTCTGAATCTCTGAAGCACATGCCAATTGAATGCATGGATTTTTAGGGAGGACTAGCACTTCTGATGTGAGGAGTTGCCAAGACTTTTTCAGGGATGCTCATCCATCTTTACCCAACTCTCACTTGTGGCTCCAAAAAACATAGTATGTGTAGTGGTCACAGCTTGGTAAATTGTTTCAGTGGATGGCTAAATCATGTTGAGGGCAAATGAGAGGCCTCAAACATGTTATTGAGTTAGAAGAGAGTCAACTCCTAGCATATAAAATCTTCTTCCAGAACAATAGTTAGATGAGAACAATTTGCTCCAACAACTATGAAGGCAGCTGAACCAGGGGATGTGGGAGACTCAGAGCTTGAACAGATGTGGAAGATTCCAAACTCACCTATTCTGTCCTGGGCCATCACCAGTTATCTTGCCTTGTGTCTTACCCCTAAACTTCTATGACTCTGGAAAAAAGAATGAGGTTGATAACTTTGTACAACTCTGTCACACTTAAATTCAACACATGTGTAAATCATCACCCATGATGTCATTGGTCTTCTTTGAAAATAAAACATGAACAATAACAACCAGTTGAAAACATTCCCAGAAAATATTCTTCAAATTAATTGAGAAACTGAGTTCTGGGGTTAGAGGCCAATACAGTAAGCACAAAACAAAAGTAATTATAGCAAGATTGGATTCCCCAACTCTTTTTTTTTTTTTTTTTTGCTTCTTTGATAAAATTTTAGTTTTTTTTCTTGTATTAAGATAGTAGAAGTCAGTTTGGACATATTAATCTGACATTAATCTGCTGATATGTAGTCTGATACTATCCTAGCCAGGTGATACAATGGATACAACTTGGACTTGGAGTCACAATGTTTGAATTAAGATTTCCCCCAAAATATGTTTTAGTTATTTAGCATATTCTCTTTCTCTCCCTCTCTCCATCTCCCTCTCTGTCTCTCTGTCTCTGTCTCTGTCTGTCCCTCTCTTTCTTTGTCTGTGTCTCTATGGGTCTCTGTGTCTCTATCTCTGTTTCTGTATCACCATCTCTGTCTCTCTTTCTCTCTCTGTGAGTGTCTATCTGTGTGTCTCTCTGTCTTTCCCTGTCTTTATGTCTCTGTTTCATTCTCTGTGTGTGTGTCTCTGTGTCTCTATCTATCTCTCTCTGTCTTTGTCTCTCTGTCTCTCTTCCCCTTTTCCCTTCCATTCCCCTATTCTTCTCTTCTCTTCCTTCTCCTCTCCTTTCCTTTATTCTTCTTTCTGTTTCTCTTTTTTCCTTCCCTCTCTACCTCTTTATACATAAAACACATATATATATTCTCTCACATTAGAAGTAAGTTTCTTGAGAGCACAGACTATTTAATTTTTGTCCTTATATACAGCACTGAATACAGTGTCTGGTATATAGTAGGCATTTAATAAATAATTATTGATTGATTAAAGTCAAGGATTAAAAAATGTCCAGCTATGACTTTTGTTTACTACTCTATTTTCTCCTTAGGAAATAATGTGAGTATACAGATCATCAACTTCAATTTTGAAAGGACACATGTTAAGTGGAATGTCAGTGAATATTTGGCTGAGAAGAATTTAACCTTCCTTTATGGGTAAGTATTTATGAAGAAATTCTTCAATACAATGAAAAATGAATCACATATGCTCTTCTGAAAAATCTTCTTAATATGGAGAGCAAAGAGCATGTTGGAGGAAGATGCCATTTCATTTACATCTCTGTGTTTCAGATTTCAGTTGCATCCTAAGTTTACACTACAACCACATTTCTTTAAACTTCTTGATAAGTCACAAATTTAACCACTTAGGTTCTTATGTAGTTATTCTCCAATATACTTATTCACATCATGGAGAATGGTGGGTTTAGAGATTGGATCAGCTGATTTTATGGCACACTTTCAGGGAATTTCTGATACTTTTTTTCTTCTACTTGATAAGATCAAGGATAGATACTATAACTGTGATTTCATTCTCATAGGAAATTTCCTAGTATAATAGCAGATAGATAGATGGTTTAGTGGAGAGAGTGCTGGGCTTGGAATCAGGAAGACCTGAGTTCAAATCTGGCCTTAGATATTCACTAGCTATGTTGCTTCAAGCAAGTTGTTTAACCTTTATTTACCTCAATTCACTGGAGAAACAAATGGCAAACCATTCCAGTATCTTTGCCAAGAAAAGTTTATGGACAATATTAATGTGCTATGGTCCATAGACTCATGAAGAGTAGGAAATGACTGAACAACAACAAAGGGTATTTCTTCCTTTGACTCACACTGTTAGAGTTTTCCAGAGAACTGAGAAGTTGTTACTTTCCCAGATATATTCCCATTATATATGTCTGAGGCAAAACTTGAATTCAGGATCTTTTGATCAAAAACTCAATTCTTTATTCACTACATCATTATGTCTTCCTGCTTGTAACATAGTCTTCATGATGAAATCATTCACTCCAAAATCATTCATGATGAAATCTTCACTACAAAAAATCATGTAGTATAGTGGAATGTGGTTTAAGGTAGGTAAAAGGCTTTATAAGTTATAAAGTAGATATGTCAAATTCCTAGCTACAAGTGAGCTATAAAACTATCAAGTGTTTGTTGCAGGTTAAAATGTAATTGGGAAATGTTTAACAGGATACATAAAAATATAACAAATGGAGATTATATTGATTGATAATTTTCTTAGTCAATAGTTCATATATCTCAATTTATATTTGAGTTTGACATCATTTTATAGGATTATTCAAATGAAAGATGTTATTATTGTCATTATTTCTTTTTCTTCTCCCTTCCTTCCTTCCTTCCTTCCTTCCTTCCTTCCTTCCTTCCTTCCTTCCTTCCTTCCTTCCTTCCTTCCTTCCTTCTTTCCCTCCCTTCTCCTCCTTCTTCCTCCTCCTCCTCTTCTTTCTCCTTCATCTCCTCCTCCTCTTCCTTCAGCAAAACTAGAAGAATAATTTATATCATAACATTAATATCATAAAAATGAAACAACAGTACTGTTATGAACTGATGAAGAATGAGAACAATTTACATAATAATAACAATGTAAAAACAGATTTTGAAATCTGTAAGGACTTCTTAGTCTTGCTATAATTCTATCTTCTTACTAGCTGATGAGATTTCTAAAAATGCTGTACCTTAGTGCAGTATGAAGGTGATGTTGAATTATTAAAGGTTATCCTAATGGAGTGGGAATCCTGGCATATGCTGCCATTTTGGAAAATTCTAGCCAGAGTTCAGAGGTTTAGCTAAAACCGAGAACGGCTCATTACTGGAAAACTGTACATTTGGCAATGAATATTTTGGCCATGACTGCTGATAAAACAAAGAAAAACCTACAATTATCCTCCATATAAGGTAGTTTTAAAACTTTTTTGTAGTTATGATGGAGTGGTAGAAAACATGGTAGACTGCATTACTAAGAATGGTATAGGTTTTATATGATCCATGAATGTTAACTTGCATTGAAAATTTCAAGGCTTCTGTCTTTTTAAATATATATATATATAAATTTAATTTAATATATAAGATTAATAAATTAATTTATTATTAATAATCATATAATATATATTAATTAATCATATACATAATATGATTAATTAGTAATTATATATATATGTATATACATATATATATATATAAATTGATAGTTACACTAACTTTTTTCTTCAATTGTAGGTTGGACAAAGCTTCACCTTCACAACAATGTCCTCACTACACACTTGATCAAGGTTATACTGCTGGATGTCTTTTTAAGGCTAGAAACAAAAGACTGAATTTTTTACTCAAGAGAGAAAAAGATAAAGTTCTTGAACGAAGGAATGTGAGACTTAGCCATTTTTGTAAGTACCAAGTTCAGTTGATATTTTTGCTTACTGAAATTTAATGGACTCACATTTTCTAACTGGTCCAAAGTAGGAAATGAGCCCCCCACTAAGAGGTGAAGATGAATTTGCAATGGTAGACATCAATGCTTTTGCTACCTATCATGACCTTTTTGTTGTTGTTGTTGTCAGTTTGAATACAAATGGATAGACAGATGGAGAGCAACAGACAGAGACAGAGAAAGGCAGAGACAAAAAGAGAAAGAGACAGAGGAAGACACACACACACACACACACACACAGAGATAGAGAGACAGAGAGAGGGAGAGAGAAAAGGCCTGGCCTCCACCCACTGGCTGAAGGGAAAGGGAGCAAATCTTGTTTATTTAAGTGTCTTCAAATATGACTAGGCATTTATAATAATTTAACATATTTCAGATATGTTTATCTTCTGGATCTCTTTATCTTATCTTTAGGGAAAGAGACTGGATTTCCTTAGTATAGAAAATGTCCAGATGAGAACATTCTTTTTTTCCATTGAAGTTCAGCATGTTCTCAACAACTTAACACTTTATTTTAGAGTTGCCACTCTAGAATACTGAAAGACATTATTAAAACATTATGCGTCATAGGCATATTTAAATTCAGGTCTTCCTGACTTTAAGACTAGTTTTCTCTTTACCATACTATGCTGCCTATCTGTAATCTTTATTATATAATATATTTTATGGTGTACCAGCATAGTTTAAAAGAATAATTTTAAATAAGTTTTAAAAGACTGCAAGTCTTAAAATCTAATCTCATTGATATGAGAAGGAAAGGCAGGCAAGGAAAACTCAGCAACTTAATAGAGCTGAAATATTTTTCTCTGAATAACTTAAAATTCTGGTAAAATATATTTCCTCTTTCAGTAAAACCCAGCTCTCCAACAAATATGAGCTTCACATGGAGAGAAGATTCAGTTACAATAACATGTTTTGATTCACCCATACCTGGTCTCCTCTATGAAATTCAACACAAAAGCATCTTTGATCAAAATTGGCAGGTATGTACATGAAGCATGTTTTAGTTTCATCTGATTATCTAATCTTAGAAGGCAAGAGAGCTTAGATTCATGACATTGAATTCTGGTTAAAGAATTATAAAGTAATACAGCCTTTCTAAATATTTGGGGGTTTTTGCTTTACCTATACATCTTACTAAATTTCTTTACTCTAGCTGGTCTTCATTATCAATTGAATGATAATTATCACATAAGTAATTTTTGAACACCTGCTATATACGTGGGGGAGTGGATAGATTGCTGCGTCTGTCACAAGACTTGAGTTTAAATCTCAACACAGGCACTGACTACCTTTGTGATCCCAGGCAAGTCACATAAACTCCATCAGAAACATTTTTCTCATCTTACAAGAATAAGAGATGATAATAAGTTAACAACAGCACCTATTTATCAGGGTTGCTGTGAGGATCTAATGAGTTAAAATAATGATCTTTTCAAACCTTATAACAATATATAAACATCAGCTGTTACTATTATTATTAATATTAATAATGACATCATGCATTGTGAGACATGTAGAAAGTCTAAGACACTCCATTTTCTCCAAAATTTATATACAGAGAAGATTCAGAATCACAGAATTTGAAAGTTGAAAGGATTGTTAGTGACAGTCCAGTCCAACTAATAGAGGGAAAGAATCTCCAATACAATTTACTTAAGAAGTGGTCATTTAACTTTTGAATAAAGATTTCCAAGGAGAGGAAATCTGACCACCTCTTGAAGCCGGCCATTATAATTTTGGAGGGCTCTGATTATAGCTAGTTATTTCTCCCAGACATCAAGCCTAAATTAGACTTTGCAACTCACATTTACTTTTCCCTAGTCTACTCTTTCATCCTTCTCTTTCATGATAGCTCTTCAGATATTTAAAGACAGGTATCATGCTCCTCCCTGAGTTTTTCTTCTTTCAGGGTAATTATCCTCAGTTCCCTCAATTAAAACTCATGTGACATGGAATTAGGGGCTCTTCACCATCCTGGTTGTTCTCCTCTGGACATATAGATTAAAATCAAACCATAAAAGACAGCATGTAATAAAATGCTAGATTTTGTGGGACTTATAAGGACCAAATAGTAAAGAGGAAGGTTGGATTAGTGAGAGCTGAGGTAGTTAGAGAATCCTGTATGGAGAAAAGGAGACACAAGGAGGGTTTTGAAGGATAGAGAGGATTTGGATAAAGGAAGGAAGGCACAAAAATGGATGATAGCAAGGCAAAATGAATATGGGATATTCATGGGAAAGTAAAATATTAGCATTATTTTTTTCTTTTTGCTACTTAACCTTTCTGAGTCTACAATTCCCTTAATATATATGTATATATATACATATCAGCCCAACTGTACAGTTAAAGGTAAAAGAAAATGGGATATTCCTAAAACATTTCTTATATTTTGGAACGAAATCTACCCATTTCATTGGGAAGCTCACTTAGTAGTAACAAAGTGCCCTATTTGTATTTGTATAATTAGCCTTAAGTTTGTTATTTCCTTACTTTTCCACTCTGCCTTACTTTCCTGCACATAATATCTTTTCACTCCAGAAACCAACATGAAACATTGAGAATATTTTTAGTGCTTATTTTAAATCAATCAATCAATCTAAAGGCACTTATTTTTTTAAGCTGTTACTATCTGCCTGTAAGGAGAGAAGTAGGCAGGGAAGAACCAATTTAATTTATAAACTCATATATAAAATCTTGTTAAAGAGAATGGTGAGTAATATTGCCAAATAAAAAGGTAAGAAGTAGTAGAGATGCAGAAATGACACATAAATTAAGGCAAGAGACCAAACTGAACAAGATCATAGTCATGGCACTTAAAGATGAAATTTTAAAGAGTCAGTCAAGCAACTCATTAACAAACATTAAACCAATAATAATTTAATAAATTATTTAAATTACAAGAATTTATTTAGCATTACTGTGTACCATTTTTAGGTACTAAAACTAAGTTCTAGGTAAAGAAAGAAAGGCAAAAACAAGATCTCTGGCCTCAAGGAGCTCACATTTAATTGAGGATACAACATGTAAATAAATAAATGAAAAATTTATAGGGTAGATGAAAGCTAACCTTAAAGAGATAAATCTCTTAAGATTGTAGGAACCAGGAGAGACCTTTTCAAGAAGGTGACATTTTAGCTGAGTCTTAAAAGAGCCCATTAGTGCAATGAGTGGCAAGTATCAATTGGTATAACTATACTGTTTTGGAGACGAGAAAAAAAGGATTTTTTTTTTTTGCTGAATTAAAAGTGAACTATATTCTAGTAACTGGAGGGATGCATTTTATTTTCAATTTATCTATTAAGGTTTCATATTTATTCCTTTTTGACATAGTGATAATGAAGTATCACTATTTGTAATAGTGAGATTGAAAGGGCAACCAATACACAGCCAATTTTCAATCCAGTGAATGATCTGATATCTACTAAATCAAAATATTAATTGAAGAAGGTACCTAGAATAATAATCAGAAAAAATGTACTTGATTCCAAATTTTCATACTTACTATCTATGTGGCACTGGACAAATTGTTTTCCTCTCTGGGCCTCATCTTCCTAATTTGTAAAATGAAGCATTGATAAAAATTAGAAGGGAACTTAGAAGTCATCTACTTCATCTCTGGACATCTAAATGGCATAGTGGATTGAGTGTTTGGCCTGGAGTCAGAAAGACTTATCTTCCTAAGTTCAAGTATGACCTTATATATTTACTAGTTGTATGATGAGGAAAATAATTTAACCCTATTTATCTCAATTTCTTCATCTGTAAAATGAGCTAGAGAAGGAAAATAATAAACCATTTCAATATCTTTGTCAAGGAAAACCCCAAATAAAATCATGAAGAATTGGACATGACTGAAACAACTGAAAAACAATTGATCTCTTTCATTTTATAGATTAGGAAAATGAAATACATAGAGATAAAATGACTTTTCTAAGAGTACAGCAGTATTAAATTATATAATTTAAAAAAATTAGCTATAACTTCCTGATTTTTTGTTCTGGTATTTACCTCATACAAAAAAGTAGGAGAGGTAAGGAAAATAAGTAAATAACAAGGGATGTGTAAATAGTGGAAGGGGCAATCATAGAAGAAGACCTGACTTCAAATCTGGCTTCAGACACTTAACAGCTGTGTGATCCTGGAAAGTCACTTAATCTTGTTTGTCCCAATTTCCTCATCTATAAAATGAACTAGAAGAAAAACAAATGACAGCTTACTCTAGTACCATGGTGAAGAAAATCCCAAATGGGGAATGGAGAATCAATATTGAATTTAACTAAGAAAAAAGAAGAGAAATTAACAAGAAATGATAATAAATAAATTGGAGCAGATCTATAATTTTATTTGTGTAAGGAATTTTAGTAAGAAAACTTTATCTATGTACAAAAATCAACACATATGTTGCAACTTCTAGTTTCAGTGAGTTGCTCGAACATATAAAGAAGTTAAATTATTTACCCAGTATTACACAGCCATTATGATTCAAAGAGAGTACATGAAACAGTATCTTTATGATTCTAAAGGCAATCCTCTATTTACTGGCTGCTTCTTACTGAATAATTTTGAAAAAAAAATTTTAAAATATAAATCTACATTTTTTTATTGAAGTAAAGCCATGGCTGCTTCTTACTAAATAATTTTGAAAAAAAATTAAAATATAAATCTACATTTTTTATTGAAGTAAAGCAGAGGGATCAAACAGCTGGTCCATAATACCAAGTGCAACTTGAACCAGATTAAAATGTAGTTATGAAATATTTAATAAATGCATAAAAATACAAGTTAAAAAGTCCTCATCCTTATGAGGCCTCTATTTTTATGTGATTTTGATATCACTGGGAAGTTAAGTGGTGTAGTGTATATAACATTGTATTTGGAATCATTTCATGAGCACAAATCTGGCCTTAGATACTTTCTAGCTGTGATCGTGGATAAGCCACTTCACCTTGTTTGCCTTAGTTTCCTCATCTATAAGATGAGCTTGAGAAGGAAATGGCAAATCACTCTAGTATCATGGCCAAGAAATCCCAAATGGAGTCATGAAGAGTCAGACAAGACTGAAAATATTAACAATAGCCACTGGTGTACATAAATGCTAAAGAAACTCAATTTGTCAATCAATAGAGATTGACTATTGCTTTATAATTTATAAAACATAATTCTTTCCTGGGAAATAGAGACTTTAAATAATTTATCCAGGATCACACATAGCACTTTACCAAAAATTATTTCATTTTTAAATATCACTTCACAAAAAACATTTTATCCCCTTTTACTGGTAAGTTGTCCATTATAAAAGACATATGTATTTGGAATTTGGTCTTCTGGAGTTCTACAATGCTAATGCTCTAGAAAATGAATAGAAAGGGATAAGTAGATTAAAAAAATCAAACAAAGCAGTTGCATGAATTGAATCATGAATGATTGAGGAAAGAGTGTATCATCACTTTGATACTTTTTCTTGGTAAATAATATGATTAATTAATCAATATAAATATAAATATATATATATATTTGTTTCCAGCCCAACATGAATGAACTATGTAATGTTACAATAAGCGGCTTAGATTCTGAGAAGTGTTACTTCTTCCGGGCCAGAGTGATAACAAAAATGGCTATTTATGGCAGTAAGGCATACCCTAGTAATTGGTCCCCTATAACACATTGGAGGAGGAGCAAATTGGAAGGTAATGACAAAAATAAGGCTATATAACTATTTTAAATGATTAATTTCAAGGGGAAAGTGTGTGATGTGTTATTCTCTGTGGGTATAGTGGTCTTACCAAGGTGGGGTCTGGATAACATAAAACTTATTTTAGATTACCAATAATGTTAATATTCTAGTTTCTTTTTCCCCCTTCTTGATAATATAAAGTGTTCAGGAAGAGAATTCTCTTAGTTTTCACATTTTTAGGTAGCCTTCTTCATCACTTTACAAATAATTAATTATATTAGAAGCAGGCTGGTGGTTTATTGGATAGAATGATAAATGCAGTTGAGACATGTAGTGAGGGAGGGTGAAGCTCTGGGAAACAATTGAGGCAGAATATAAGCACTAGACATTGGAAAGAAGACTATTAAAATAAGTAAAGATCACAAAGAAGGTATTAAAGAGAGCATTAAAGATAAGCTTCATCTAGTTTCTCATTGAGAAACTCATGTAATATGCTGGTGCTAAGAATGATCAGCATGATGCTATCTGTGAAGAGGAATATCTGAAGAATCTCATTTATTTTTTAAATCTTTCTGGCATTTGGATTTTTTAAAGAATATTTTCTATGACAGTTGAAAACATCTCTGGCCTTACAATATTAATACTCAGATCATTGAATAGCATTATCTCTGTGATTGCATCTGATATGAAATTTTGCGTAATCTTAAAATGCAGAAAAACAAGGAAAGCAGAGGCCATGAAATTCTAGTGACTTGCCCAGTATCACATAAGTAGTAAACATCAGAAATTGTTTTTGAACTTAGATCCTCTTTCTTCAGAATCAGTGCTCTTTCTACTGTACCACATTGTTTGCTCATTTATTTTATAGGAAGAATGATATTATTGGCATATTTTAATTCTTTTAGGAAATCATATAGCATATCAACTCATAGTTCAAGAGGAAAGAATCTAATGTTTGAATATCAATAATTAAATCCATATTTGCAAATGATCTAAAAATGGCCTGATTCTTAATACCCCAAATAGCCATTTTTTAAAAGTTTTCTTTAGTTTCATGCATTACTATGGCTAAAAGATTCATCCCATAGTGGCCAGCCTATTGGCAATGGGCCTCTATGTACTTGATCTGTCATTAGAATGATACTTAATAGGAATTTCTTCCAAAAATACATGGGAATGTTCAACATTTCTTTCCTTAAACACATGCTTAAAATAGTTTGGTATAACAGAAACTGGACTTGAAGCATAAGATCTCGATTTTAGACCTGTTTGCCAATGAATTGGTATGTGACCTTGAACAAGTTTATTTAAATTCTCTGAAACTCAGTTTTATACGCTATAAAATGGAGAAAGCTATCTATCTTGTCTCCATCCAATATCATTATGAGAATCAGATGATTTGCTAAATTGTTTTGTGAATTGAAAAGAGCTAGACATTTGTAAAGTGATATTATGTATAGAGTGCTGAACTTAGAGTGAGGGGGAGTAGAGTTTCAATAAAATTTACTAATTATATGACTTTAGGGCCTAGATTGATCATTTAACCTCTTTCAGTATCAGTACCTTTACCTGTAAAGTATTGTTGTGAGGACCAAATGAGATATGTAAAGAGCTTTGCCAATCTTAAAGAAGTACATAAAACTTCGTTATAATAATAGTAATATTATATTATAATTATTATTCTTATATATTGTATTGTTGTTATATTTATGTTAATTCCATCCAAGGGCTTTTTGACTAAGAAATATATTGCTAGGAAATATGACCCAAAGGATCTCCATAAAAGGTAAATGTATTTCTCTAAAGCTAGTTTCGCTAAAAGCCTCTATTGCAGAATGCTTCCATTGGTTCTTATTTGTCTTTTTGATTGGTAGTTTTAGTTTGTGGATTGATTACCAGATCTTTTTGACATCCTTTTCTGAATGAAAGGTTATGTGATTCAATATGGGAACTAGATAATGACCTGTATTTTTTGTTATATATCTTTTCAACCTATTATTATTATTATTATTATTATTATTATTATTATTATTATCAGAATTCAGTTAGGATCTTTTAGAATTTGTGAAGAAAAAAATAAATTTAACTGGAAATATGCAGCAATAATTATCTTGTTTTCTTACAGATTCGTGCACAGAGGCAGTCAAAAAACTTTCCCCAAAATATATCTACATAATTACTAGTCTGGTTATCCTCCTAATGATATTTCTTCTTTTATTTTTGAGAAAATTATCAAGGTAAGCACAAACTTGCATACTCTCAAGAGATAAATGTGTCATGGACATTTTAAAATGTGTCATTTAAACTCCTTGAAAACAGGTTCAAATCTTTGTATTTCCCCTATTACTGAGCCCAATGCAAAAAGCTTTGAATAAATATTTTTTTGAACAAATGGTGAAGAAAGCAAATTCTTAAGTAAGCAAGAAGTCTGTGATTGTTCAATGATTATTCAACTACTTCAACAGATGAAATGAATAAATAATTGTTTAGAAAAAAGGTAAATAAATATGTTGAAGGTAAATAATCTAACATATAGAAACTCAAAATTACTTTAACATATGCTGTGTTGTCTTTTAAAATAATATTTATTTTTATTATTTATATTTATAACATTTATACTATATTATTGTTTATTATTTAAAACCATTTTTAACCTTTGTTTTAAAAACTGAAATCCCTCCCTTTCTGTTTTCCTCTCCCTTCCCTAAGATGGTAAGCAATCTGACATAGGTTATACATGTGCAACCCAGATATTAATTCTGAAAGAAACTTTGAGAAACTGGAAAATTGAATGGGTATTGGTAGGATTATTGAAGGCTATTAAGTTGATTGTAAAACATTTAAAAGTAATAACTCACATTTATAGAGTATTTTATGGCAACAAAAAGTGGATAGTATATATCATCTAAGAACTTTGTAACTGATAGGTGGTTAGTGCAAGTACTATTAATCTTCATTTAATAGATGAAGAAACTGAAGAAAAAAAACCCAACAGCCTGATATGTCATAATCAGACTTACACAGATGATTGAAAAGAAAAAAACTTATTGAAAATGAATTGAAAAATTTCCCAAAAAGCTTTGACAGAAGAGTTCAAATGGTAATTTGGGATTTCTTTAAAGTTGATCAAACTTAAATTATACAATTTGGCTAAAACAAAATAAAACGGTTATTAGCATGCTCAACTTATGTTTTCCAAATACCATGTTGAAGGCATTTTAAAATCTTTTATAAAAACCCTTTAATCCTCAACTCTTTCCCCCATACACAAACTGATTTAAAGCTGAAGTGCCTGAAAATTTAGAATGACAATGGACAGATGGACTGATTATATGTAGTTCCTTGAACTATGGTGGGATTGTCTATCTTCAAATGACTTTATGGTTATAAATTGGCTGGGCACATTACATTGAATTCTTGCAAAGGGGCCCATTTAAATTTTGTCTTTAGTAGAAAAGAAGCTCAAACTGAAACAATCAACATCAGTCTCTCAAAGGAAATGAAGTAATCTGATAAGCATATTAAGGGCATAAAGACAAGACAATCTGTTCGATCTAGATGACTGTTTGGTATTTTAATATAGAACAGATCTAGTTCACAAAGAAAAATCTTAGAAAATACCCTCTAGATGGAAAATACACTTTTATTCTTTTTCAGGGGAATCCCTTGCTCAAAGTTTAGAGGAATCAATTAGGTCAAAACAATTATTATTAAATTAATAATATTAACATTTTCTATACTTCTATAACACATGATAGCTTTTTGTAAAGTATTTCTAAATTATGGTCAGAATCCAAAATTAATCATCAGGAATAAGTTGTAAAGGACAGACAAACATATATAAAAATATGGCTAATATGAAGTTGATACCTGAAAGATCCAAGATAGTAATTACTTTCCTTTGATGAAGTCAATTTGTTGAAGTCAACTATATCCATTGATATTAAAGGAATCAAGAGGATCACTTGCTGAGGCACTGTCAGAGTTCAATGAAAGATAATAGAGAATGAGAATAGTTATTACAGAGATTGTTAGTGAACATCTATAAATGAAAATGCTGATCTCAAAAAACCACTATAGCTTTATCAAGAATTAGTTGTGATGATCTAAACTTATTGCATTTTTTGATAGTTACTAACCTGGTAGGGGGGAAAATTTAAAAAAATTTAGTTTTATTCCGAATTACAAACCATTTGATAAAGTCTTTTGTGCTTCTTTTGTGGAAAAGATGAAGATGTAAGTCAAATGATAGTACTATTACATGGTGCACAACATATTGAATATCTGAATCTCCCAGTAAAGTATCCTAGGGATCTGTTATTGGCTCTGTGGAATTTGACATTTTTATGAATGCCTTGGATAAAAGCATAAATATTATGCTTATCAAATGTGTACATGATACAAAGCAGATGAGATGGCCAATATATTGGATGGCAAAGTTAGAGTTAAAGAAGATCTTACTAGGCTAGAATATTAAGTTGAATAAAATAATATACAATTTGTTAAGAATAAATATAATGTCTTAAATCTGGGTTATAGAGCCTTAATTTTTACAATACAAGATGGAAGCATGTGACTGAATCCCAGCTCATAAAAAATTTGTAATTCAACAGCATGATGTTGAAACAGAGAAAACTTGTGAAATTTGAGATCATTATATCAGAAGAGGTTCTAGAATTAGAAAAGAAGAAATCCAATTTTGCCATTGTCAGAGCACATTGTCAGAGTACTGACTTCAAGCTGTAGTCCCTATTTTGGGAGTGACATTAATAAACTAGAGAGCATTTTAAGAAGGCCTCCTGGAAAGTGAAGGGCTTTTAGTTCATCCTGGATAAGGATCACTTGAAATTAGGGAAATATTGTGAACTCCTTGAAATCAGAGATTGTTGTTTACCTTTCTTTGCACTTAACACAATACCTAGCACATAGTAATTGCCTAATAAATGCTTATTGATTAAGTGACTGTTTATCCCAAAGAACAGAAGATCTATCAGGGACATGAAATTGTCATATTAAGTATGTGAATAACTGTCACTTGGAAGAGGGATATAATTTGTTCTGTTTGGCCTTAGGGAAGACATAGAAATAAAGGGAAGAAGTTGACAAAAAGCAAAGTTGAGTTCAAGAAGAACTTTAAAAAAAATAATGATTAGAGTCATCTAGTAGTGGAATAGGCTACCACAGGAGGCAGTTGTCTCACTATAATTGGAGATGTTCAATTCTATGGGAATACTATTTAATTCTATAGGAATATAGAAATAGTATGACCCAGATATGCCACATGCCATATGAAGACAGAGTCAAACTATTTCCTGACCACAAGAGGCTTGTATTCTATTTGGGAAAAACAACATATACAAATTATTATGAAATATACATATTTGCAAACCTATACATATGTGTGGTTATGTATACACACACACACACACACACACACACACACACACACACACACACATATATATATATATATCAAAGAAGCATCTTGTAGAAGGTGGCATCTGATCTGTGATTTGAAAAAAAATAAAAGATTCTTTTCTATAGAAGGGAAGATTTACATTACTTGAGGAGAGGGGGGAGTAATATTGTATGTAAAAACACTTGGAGGTGAGAGGTTAATTTGTCTGAAATAAAATTTTTGAGGGGGAATAATGTCTTCCTATGTTGAGAACTTAGATTAGAGTTGAATGGTGAAAGCCATTAAATGCTATCTGTCTAGTATATTGTAGAAGGAATTATTATTATTATTATTATTTTTAGTATTGAACTAGATTGGACAAGATGACCACAAGGGAAGTAGATGGCACAGTGAGTAGAGCAATGTACTAAGAATCCAGAAGGCTCATCTAAATGCGTTCAAATTCAGCCTCAGGCACTTATTAGTTTGTGGGACTTTGGGCAAGTCACTTAATCCCATTGACCTCAGTTTCCTCATTTGCAAAACTAGCTGCAGAGACAAATGGCAAACCATTCCATTATCTTTGTTGAGACAATCGCAAATAGGGTCATAAAGAATTGGACATTACTGAAATGCCTGAACAACACCAAAAAAAGTGGCCAAAAATGTTTCTTTCAAATCTGAAGTTCAGTGATGTTATAAAATAACTTTATAAAGTCACTTATAAACCATTCTAGAGGTTTACAAAGAGCTCTCTTCTAAGAGTCTAGATATCATCATGACCATTTTAACTGATTTGCTCATGGTCATTCTGGAGTTTAACCTACCTAAAGAGAATTTTTCTTTTAATTTCAGAGTTAAGAAATTAATCATGCCTGTTGTACCTGATCCCAAATATTCTTTTCCTGGTTTATTTGATTTTCACAGGGGAAACTTCGAGGTAATTATTAGTATTTTTTGGTGCATCTTGTTTATTTATTTATTTATTTTTAAAATCATTGCTACTAAATCAGTTTTACTTGTAGTCAAATATAAGGTCATGTAGAATTATCTCTTTAAAAATGAAAATTTCATGAGCAACACATGATTCAAAAGCAGGAACTTTGTCTCTATTCCTGAAATATTTTGTTTTTAGGCTCTTCATTAGGTCTAAAAGCATCTCTCAGTTTTCGCCTTCTATGGGTATGATCAAAGAAAAGGATATGCACTTAACTCATGTCATGGTAATGCAAAGAAAATATTTTCCTTATAACCTAATAAGCCCAATGGCAAAAATATTATTTTGGCATTTAATCTAATTATATTTTTCTGTAATTTAAACAAATTTCCTCTCTCTTTTGAGGTGAAGAATACCTTAACCAGTTTTCTTTTAAAGTAAACATGCATATCAAAATGCATTGATTTATCCAAATCCAAACTCCTGAATACAAATTTGGGGGCAATAGAAAAAAAAATTGGATATGGAAGTAGAGAAGAGCAGGCCCAACGGCAGATCTATCCCTTTTGAAATCTCAAAATATCCAAAAAAAAAAAAAAGTAGGAGGCAGAAGATGTTGAAGAGCAAGGCACTGGGCAATCAGGAGCACTCACTCTAAGTGAGTAACTTTTCTCTGTCTAATGTTTACGATAAAACCTAAAAAAATGACCCTCCCTTTAAATGTTTTAATAAAAACAATACTTCAGTTGAAGACAGGAAACTATCTTCACAGTTTTGCTGTTTATCAATAGCTAACACTTATATAACACTTTAAAGGTTAGATACAAATATCTCTTTATCCTCACAACAACCCTGGGAGGTAAGTGCCATCATTATCTCTGAGTTAGATAATGTTTAAGTGGTTTACTCAGAGTCACAGAATGTCTGAGACTAGATTTGATCTCAAGCAGCCAAGGGGTTGCAATGGATAGAGTGTGAGACCTAGAATCAGGAAGACTTGAGTTCTAATATAGAACTCACATAGATACTGATGCAGACAGTAGTTAGATGACTTGTTCAGACTCACATAACTAGTGTGATCCTGACCAAGTCATTTAACCGTTTCCTAATATTAGCTACTTGTTGAATCAAATGAGATAATCATAAAGTGCTTAGAACAGTTCCTGGTATATAGTGCTATGTAAATATTAGTTATGATGATGAGGTCCATTGCTCTATCTACTATGCTACTTAGCTGCCTTATTGCTTGCATGATTAGACAAACCACATTTAGGCTTGTGGAGTCTCAGTTTCCCCCATTGTTAAATGAGATAGACTCGACCTTCAAGGTCCTTTCCATCTCTACACCTATGATCCAATGTGTTTTGTTTTGCAATTCCAATGGAAAGTAATAGGAGAATAAGACTTAGATCTGGGAGGAGGTTAGAAATCATTTCTCCACTTACTTTCTAGACAAGAGAATTCAGTCCCAGAGAAATTATGTGATTTACCCAAGACCATACAGGTGGTAAGTGACAGAGTCAGGATCTGATCTGCTGTTCTCTGTCTCCAATATGGCTCCATTTTGTCTCCCCAAATTTATAGCTAATAGAAAATCACAGAAATGACTGACTACAGATTTAATGAATCTTATAACCATATTTTAGAGAGGAAAAAAAAATTCCAGTTCAATTTTAACTTGAATTTTCTCTTGTTCTTGCTTACCATTAGAGCATTTAGCTGACAGATGAAATATTTGATATTACATTTTAATTTATTTTTATTTTTAATAGTATTTTATTTTTCCAGATATACACAAAGACAGTTTTCAACATTCATCTTTGCAAAATTTTGTGTTCCAAAATTTTCTCCCTCTCCTTTCTCTTCCTCCTTCCCAAAACAGTAAACAATGTCATATAGATTAAACATGTATAGATATTGCATTTTTAGGTATCTGGATCAAAAAATGTGTATTCAGGACCAGGTAAGGGTTTTAGTGGCAAAGGAGTTCTAATTTATATATTTCATTTTCATAGGAATGGATCCAGGATACCGAAAACGTGACCAGCCCAACTAAAGTGGAACATTTGGTGCAGGAGTGTGTTGTGGAGGAGGGTCTTATTGAAGAATTTGCTAATAAAGAGATCAAAGATGTAAAGGGGAAAGCCTTTCAGGAAGATCCACAATTGAATGAAGATAATCTGAGTTCTACTCAAATCTCTTGTGTCCTACCTCAAGGCAGTGACACTATTTGTTTGGGTGATCTTAAATTTGTTATGAATGATAATATGTATGTTATATTATGAAGCTGCGTGGCGCACAAATAGGAGATGAGTTCTGAGCCAAGATCAACCTAGTAAGTTTCTGGAATTGATGGCAATAATGATGATAATAGCTAACATCTGTAGAGTGCTTTAAAGTTTTTAAAACACTCTGCAAATGAGTAATCTTGTACTCACAACAACTTTTGGAGAGAAGGCTATTATTATCCTTGTTTTACATTTGGGAAACTGATGCAGCCAGTGGTTAAATCACTTGTTTGGTTCACACAACTTAGAGTCTGAGACTGGATTCTAATTCAAGGTATTTTCCTGGATTCTAGGTCTGTTTCTCTATCCACTATGCCAAGTTGTTGGCTATGGACACAGATAGAGAAAAAAGTTAATTCCAGGACCTTCCATACTGATAAGTCTGTCATGAATTTAACAGCTTTTCAGTGAGAAATCTTAGACTAAATGGCATTAATTACAGCCTCTCTGCACATGTATATACGGCAACTCATCATCCTTATTATCTAAACTTTACAACTCGTAAACGTAGGCACATTTCAATTTGAGTGCTTATTAAGTCACAGATTTATTTTATTTAGACTACTTAGAATAACTAATTCGAAATGTTTATCATATCATTTTTTCCTAACTCTTCATTTGTTCTGTGTCTGCTCTTCATTTAACTTGCAATGAGAGAAACAGCAGTACAGACAGCCATAAAGAAACATATGTAAAAGGGTTTTCAAATATCTAGGATGATAGCATAGTATAGGAGAAAAAACATTGGGAAGAGAGTTAGGCAATAGAGTTCTAGTACTCTTTCTGAGACTATAGCTTTATGACCTTGGCCAAATCACATCTTTCAGCTTCTTTTCTTAGTTACAAAATTCTGAGGCTATACTAGAAAATCTCTAAATTTCCTTTGAGCTCTAAATTATAAAAACTCTGCAAAGTCACCTCCAGCCCCAAAATGATCTTTGCAAAGTAGTTGCAATTTTAAATGGTGAAGAGATGCCTGAACTGATTTTGACTGTAACACTGTAGACTACACAACAAAATATGACAAAACATGGTAAGCCTCAAGACCTCTATTGGAATAGGTTTTTTAAAACTTGACACAATTAACTGAATCATTGTATTGAAATGATAGACTGTCTTAGCAAAAATGTAACATTTCCTTGTGAAGGAAAACCCCCAGACAAATTTTTTTGTAAGAACTCATTGCAATGTTTGTAATATGCTTTGCTTTAAAAAAAAAAAACATTCAGCACAATCAGTCTCTTGATGTGCTTGTCCTTGATTTTGTTTTACTGTATTTTCATTTATTAAATAAAGGGGAGTGTGTGTGTGTGAGAAGTTACCATGCATGTTATCTTTCGTTCTAAGTGCTTGATTTCCGTATTGATAGTGAAGGGGATTTTTATACTGAAAGTTCTTCTAGGGTTTGAGGACCATCAGGTTTTTTAGATGATTGAGATTGTAAATTCAGTAGGTGGAAACTAGGTTGAATTGTACATTCTCAAAGCAGTTAAATGAAGATACTTTAAATTTTTCATATTTCTGGCTGCAGTTTGCTGAAGGGTGCTGGAAACAGTGATAGGAGTGATAGAATACTATTTTCTGAGGCTATTAAAAACTTTCAGAAAGTTTCTGGTAAGGATTGAAAATAGCTAGGAATGATGGGATGAACCAAGGTATAATAAAAAGTCTACAAACTAGCTCATGTGCCCCAACATGTGGCCACCTTCTGAAATCAGTGTTGGGATTCATTCACTTGCCTTAGTACACTCTGTTCTTGAACCAAGTCAGGTGAGGAAATTTCAAGTTGGAGAAGAGGACAAAGGTGGTAAGAAATGATAAAAAAAGTTCAAATTATCTTGGCATCAGTTTCCACAAGGGCTTGTGTTGATGAAGCTTAAGAGGTAAGAGCTGAATGCTACAGCCAACTTATCTCTTAGACTACCTTATAAATAAGGGTCAGTTACAGAAGCTCTTTTGATATGAGACTAAACATGGACATTTTATTTCAATAAAATGATAAGCTTTAGAATATGTGCTTCTCCAAGTCAGGAACTATCCCTGCTGTTATTGTCAACTGTGGGCATTCCATGATCATTGTTACTCAATAATGACATATGGATAAAAAAAAAGTTGTTTCTTATTAAGGAAAAGAAAACAGTCTACAGGTATCTTCCAGGTTGCTGTTTGACTGCACGTGTGACTAGCAACAAATTGTCTTGGCTTTGAGGACTATAAGAACTAAAGTAAGAATGAGAAAATGGCAGAATCTGTATAACTCTTCTACCTCTCAGCCCATTTCCCTTTTTTTTTTCTTTTTTACACTCTATCATTCTATCTATTAGTTATAAGTGTATCAGAAGAATATGTGATTTTGTTGTAGTCCCCCCCTTTCACTCTACCTCCTTAGTTTTTGAACATATAATCAGTAATAACCTGTTACAATAATTTATTCATTAAAGCTTCTGTCCTTTTAGGCCCAAGTGATTCTCTACTCAGTGGCTTAGGGAGTTTATACTAAATAGGAAGTTAAAAGAACAATCACAACTCATAGTTTCCTCATAGGGAAATACTAATATTTAGATAGAGATTTGGATTTGGATTTAATTTAAATTTATTTCTAGGTAATACTTAACCTCACTGGTTGAAACAAAATTCAGGTTATTAGAAATGTTTGAGTAAAGAAATGAATAAGCTATGCTATAGTTTCTGTTAGTAGATACTAAGAAGTGAAACTGTGGAAAGAGCGGACTTTTTCTTTGAACTTCCCTTAGTCCTTAAAGAGTTACACATTACTTGTTGACTTAAATTTGAGTCTTCTGCTTTGAGTTGCCTGTAGGACTGATGGCTCAATTTCTTTTTTTCTCTAGCTCAACACAGTCTTACTTTTTATTTCTCACTTTTTGGTGGCAGTGCAGAACATTTTTTGTCAAAACTTAAACTTGGAAAAGGGGAGAAAAAAGGACTAGATCTTTTAGATGACCCTCTCCTTATGTTTCTGGAGTCCCAAAATCTCCATTCCTCATCATGAAACCTGCTGCCTCCTACACAATCTCCCTCCTTACTCTTTACTTACAGTTCCTATTCTTATGATTCCAGGATCCCCAATTCTTAATCCCTTGAATACAAGAAGTGGGACTCTTTTTCTCCTCCTGCCCCAATCCCCAACTGATGGCTGCTCTCTCAAAACTTTGCCCATTGAGAGAGGTGATAAACGGTCAATGAGGAGACCATTAGGATCCATGTCCTTTTCTCCATGTCTGATTTTTCTCAGGTCAAAGAAAAATGGCCACTACTTTGAGGACCAAGCCATAGCTCTCCAATTTGATGTAAAGTGGAGAAACATTAATATTATTATTTCCTCTCGTTACATTATAGAAAAAATGAGAATTTGTAATCTAGTCCAGAAATTTGGGGATAAATTGGCCAAGACCTCCAAACTAGCAGGGACCCCCGTGGGGCAACTGCAATTATTAAGCAGACCCAGACGAGACTATCTGGAAGGAAGCCCAGACTGAAATAAGAAAGACCGTATGTTAACCTGCCTTATTAAGGGCATGAAAAGGAAGATTAAGAAATAGAAAACTATGAGAGACTTAAGGATATTACTTAGAAATCCAAGGAGAACCATGCTGTCTTTAGGGCAGGGTAATTGAGACACTCAAGAAATATATCCATTTAGATTCCACTTCTCCATGAGGGGCCTTGATTCTGGGTATGCATTTTATTAGCCAATGCCCTAGATATTTGGAGAAGGTTAAATAAGTTAACCATGGGCCTATAGACCATTTGGGCCTAATTCTTAAGGATGACTTTTGGTGTATTCAACAGTAAGGACAGATTGTCTGCAGAGGTGAAAGACTGCAGGGTAGGATAAGAACAGAGAACAGGATGAAATTTTAACTGTCACCATATCCAGTGCCAAAAAGGACCCTGCCTAAACAACTCACAGTGAGGATTTGTGCTTCCGGTGCCATAAAAAATACCTTGGTCTTTTTTTTTTTTTTTTTCCTGAGGCTGGGATTAAGTGACTTGCCCAAGGTCACACAGATGGGAAGTGTTAAGTGTCTGAGACCAGATTTGAGCTCTGGTCCTCCTGAATTCAAGGCTGGTGCTCTATCCACTGTGCCACCTAACTGCCCCATCTTTGGTCTTAAGGGTGTTCTTAGAAGGCCTTCCTGTGACCAAGAGGGACACTAGAAGAAAGACTGCTCTCAGGGAAGTCAAGCTGCATCTTTACAGTTCCTAACACTCTAGTTTTCTTGGGACTAGGAGTGACAGGGACCAGTCTTGGCCAGGTTTCCCCTTCTCCATCACCATGGCCAAACCCTGGGTAACTATGGGCCTGTTAGGTAAGACTGTTAATTTTCTTATTGATATAGAAGCCACCTATTCTGTCCTGTCCCAGAACTCCAGTTCCACTCATTCCTCATCACCAGCCCATTGTGGGGATTGAAAAAAAACCCCAGAAAATTCCTGGAGATATTTCCTCTGTCCCAAGGAACCATTGTTTTATTACACTTTTCTTCTGCTCTCCTCCTGCCTGGTTCCTTTGCAGGGACATGATCTAAGGAGAACCCACTTCTCATTCCTAACTCCTTCTAACTCTAATCACCAGGCACATCAATATTCTACCTGAAATATGGGAAGACGTGAACTACTCAGTTTGGAATCAGGGAATCCATGGGCAGGCCACTTATGATTCCCTGGTCCTCCTCTGCCTCACAAATCCTAATCCCTAATGTGTCTCCCTACCAACATCAATATCTTATTAATCCCTAGGCTTGGGAAGGATAACAACCCCTAAATGAGAAGTTCCTTAAATATAAGCTTCTTCTGGTTCCATGCCAGTTTCCCTGCAACATTCCTATTCTCCCTATCAAAAAATCAAATGGAGAATATTACATTGTATAGGATCTGAGGGCTGTTAATGATGCTGTCATCCTGATCCATTCCATAGTACTCAATTTGTATACCATCCTTACTCAAATTCACCCAATGGTTTTCTATGCTGGATCATGAGGATGCTTTCTTTTGCATAGTCTTCATAAAGAATCCAATTCATCTTTGCTTTTGAATGAATACCCACCAAGTAACATGGATAGTACTCCCCTTGCGATTAAAAAAATCTATTTAGCACAAATAGCAAGGTCCTGAGGGATACTGAGGGATCTAGAGACCTCTTTGGCAACTATAATTAAGACCTTCAATTTTGTGACCTACTGAGGTTATCAGGTTGATGAGGTCCTAGGTAACTGGGTAGGGTAGGCAGAGAAAGCCTAAAATATTGTTAAGATTATAATATTCCATGAGACAAGAAGGACATTGATGGGGATCAGCTCAGCCTTACAGTCCTACCCCTGTGGAGGTTTTAGGAAATCCCATTTTACTGTTCCAATCAGAAAGCTAAATTATGATGTCAACTCCCTGATGTTAATTATTCTTTCCTATAAATCTGCCCATAGCCTATGTCATTTTTGCTAAATTCCTTTTGGTTCTAGCCTACAGTGTTCTGCCTCATTTCTTCCTCAATGCATCCTGTTATCTCTCTCCTTCTTATAGCTAATTCTTTCAGGTTGCCAAATCCCTTTTGGGGTTAGCCTGCCTATCAATGGCATAATCCACTTCTCTTGATAACCCTCTTAATTCTCCAGCTCCCTGATTCTTATATTCCATCCTATAATCCCCAAGGATAGGTCCTTACCAAAGAGAGGAGATATATTCTCCCCTCTATCCCCGGGTTCCAGACACTCACAGGCCAATTTCTCATCCCAGAGGCAAGTTTTTTTTTTCCCTTTCAGACTCATCCTATGTACATTTGTGAACCAGTGAAAAATCAGACACTGCTCTTTCAGAGAAAAATCCTTTGGGGGTCCTAAAATAAGATGTCCTTTGAGTGATTTTTTTTTCTATTTTTCCAGTCTTCTTGATAATTCTTATTCTTCCACAATGATCTTGTCTTCTACCCTGGCAGATTAATCATTTTCTCTGCTCCTCTGATGATTTCTCTCTTGCTATTGTTGATATCTGAGTTTGAATGAAAGGAAAGGGAATCATGTTGAAGATGAAGAAGATGGGGAGCCCACAGAGGGAAAACTCAATCATCTTTCTTGGTAAGGCAACAGGGGTCACTCATATTAAGTACTTCTAGGTCTGCTGTAATGTCTGGACTAACTCTCTGGAGGATCTCTGGATGAGTCTTGGTCTTAGGTGGAAGAGTGATGAAGGCAGGAGAGCCACCAGGAGGATCTCTGTTTTTGTCTCCATCTTCTGTGTCTCCTCTGTGTCCAATTTTTTCTCTCTTTATCTTCCTTACCTCTCCTCCCCAAGACAATATGCGAAATTATAAGTTAAACATGTGCAATTACTAAACATATTTTCATATTTGTTGTGCTGCTCAAGAAAAGTCAGATCAAAAGGGAAAAATGAGAAAGGAAAAAAAGAAGCAAACAAACAATAACAAAAAGCGAAAATACTATGATTTGATTCACATTCAGTCTTCATAGTTGTCTCTCTGGATGCGGATGGCACTTTCCATCACAGATTTTTATTGAAATTGCCTTGAATCATCTCATTAAAAGAGCCAAGTCCATCCCAGTTGATCATCACATAATCTTATTGTTACTGCATACAACCTTCTATTCACCTCACTCAGTATCAATTCATGTAAGTCTTTCTGGATCTTTCTGAAATTAGCCTGCTCATCATTTCTTATAGAGCAATACTATTCTGTCATATTCATATACCATAACTGGTGGACAATTGATGGGCATCCACTCAAATTTCTTGTTCCTTCCATGAATACCTTATCTAAAGTAAATCTAGTCACAAGGACTTTCTTCAAGACCATCTTACCTAAAATTGTCCAAAGGCATGCAAAAATCTTTATCTGCTTTGCCCAGTTCTCCTGTTTTGTTTTTTTTTCTTATCTTGCACTTTTCTTTTCTATATAAACCCTAGCCACACTCTGATGATTAGCTTCTCCCTCCCTTAAGGAGAAGAGCCCATTGAGTATATTACTTCTGTCCCCCCAAATGTCAAAATGCTCTTGCTTGGGTTGGAGATTGTTTGAAGCTGAATTCTTTCAGTGAAGACAAAAACCGAGATACTCCCATATCCCAATATTTGTCTGTTTCCAGTCTCAGCTCTTGAGGCTCTCACTCATTTTATTTGCCATCAGACACTGGAAATACCTTCCAAAATGGTTTGGTATTAACCAATCCAAAAGTGCTTCCTACATGGTCTTCCTAGTAAACAATGGTTAGAGTGCTGATTTTGGAAGCAAGAAGACCTGAGTTCAACTCTGGTCTCAGATGTTTACTAGCTGTATGACTCTGGTCAAGACACTTAACTATTTGCCTCAGTTTCCTCATCTGTTAAATGAGTTGTAGAGGAATTAGCTAACATTTTTTAAATTCTCAAAGTACTCTAGTACTTTGTCAAGAAAACTCCAAAATGGTCATGAAAATTTGGACACTACTGAAAATGATAAAAGGACAAAGCTATTCTTCCTAAAATCATTGGGAAGTGATTGCCCACTATTTGTAGATGAGCAAAATAAATTCAATAGAATGACAAATTTCTTTTTTGTTAGATGCTTGAGGGCAGGGATCTTATTTAGTTTTGTATTGCTTCCAGCATGGTGAATTGAACAAGAGAAATTCCAATAAAAAGCTTTTTAGGTTGATACATTTATAGTCAGTACTTGTATAACGTTGGCATAGGAGGTCTATTGACACTCATTGTAATCCATCCATATTTTATTAGACTTCAATATACACAATGTTTTTTAAGAGAAAATAATTTGGTTGGTGTTCTAGCTAATCCACATGAAGAGAACAACGTTAAAATGAGATTCTACTATATTTGTCTTCTCCTGAAATCATCATTACATGGAAGTGACCCTTGATTTTTGAAAACTCTGGGGTTGACAAAAAAGGCTACAAAACTGGAAAGGCCTTGAAAACAAACCTTGTAAGGGATTGTGTGTTTTTCATTTGAGCACAAGCCTAGCTAAATATAAGGATGCTCAATACTACAATTCTAGAATGTTGCCCAACATTGTTAGAATGTTCAGTACCCCTTCAGGCCATTTTCTCTTGGAAAGAAATACACATACAGATCATAGATGTAACCTTACTTCAACTACTATTTCTTTCTTTATAAGGTTTTACTTAATATCACTTAGACCAGCTTCCCCACCTGTCCTCTGTCTACTTCCTCATGCTTCTAAAACACTTCCCATTAGTGTAATCTTTGGCTTACATTGAGAAAACATCTATGCCCTTGACAGTGGTTCCATCATCTTATGCTAGATGTTCTTTTTTTTTTTTTTTTTTGCTTGTTTTAGAATTCTCCTGAAATTTCTGCTAGACATCTCAGTGGGTTGAATAATACTGAAGATCACTCCTATCATTCCTTGCTTTTTCCTTAAAACTTGTTCATTTGACTGAATTTAAAATTGGTATCCACTTGGCTTTCATCCTTTCCTCCAGAAATTAGGTTTCTCTATCTTTCTCATAATGGAAAGGATGTTATTCAACTATTTCTTACCCAGTGGATCTAATCTTTTTTAAAGTTAATTTTATAATTATAATTTTTTTGACAGTACATATGCATGGGTAATTTTTTTTACAACATTATCCCTTGTACTCACTTCTTTTCCGAATTTTCCCCTTTCCCTAGATGACAGGCAATCCCATACATGTTAAATGTGTTACAGTATATCCTAGATACAATATATGTGTGTAAAACCGAATTTCTTGTTGCACAGGAAGAATTGGATTCAGAAGGTAAAAGTAACCTGGGTAGAAAGACAATAGTGCAAACAGTTTACACTCAATTCCCAGTGTTCCTTCTCTGGGTGTAGCTGATTTTGTCCATCATTGATCAATTGGAACTGAATTAGATATTCTCTATGTTGAAGATATTCATTTCAATCAGAATACATCGTCATACTGTATCATTGTTGAAGTGTATAATGATCTCCTGGTTCTGCTCATTTCACTCAGCATCAGTTCATGTAAGTCTCTCCAAGCCTCTCTGTATTCATCCTGCTGGTCATTTATTACAGAGCAATATATTCCATAACATTCATATACCACAATTTATTCAGCCATTCTCCAATTGATGGGCATCCAATAATTTTCCAGTTTCTAGCCACTACAAAAAGAGCTACATTTTGGCACATACAGGTCCCTTTCCCTTCTTTAGTATTTCTTTGAGATATAAGCCCAGTAGGAGCCCAGTGGATCTAATCTTACCAGTTCACTAAGACTTTACTCTTAAATAACTTTGGAATTTAGATTTTCTTACTGTGGTACCTCTTGTTCAGGTGGGCTTCTGAAAAAGCTATCACTCATTCAAGTTGCTCTGTGGATCAAAATCGATTCCAAAATAAAATGGGTGAGCCCGTTATCAATAAGTTTAGTTTTATTAGCCAGCCAGAGTATACAATAAGACCAAAGGAACAGTAGAACTTTTTTTTTTTTTTTTCTTATTAATTCAGGGCATATTCTCCTGCAAATTCACAAAGCATCGGTAAGAAGAATGGATAGGCATAGAAATCTTATTGTATACCACACATTTAAACAACACAGGTGATTAAAGTACAAATTTATAAGGGCACAAATTTTGGAACAAATGTATACCTGTGGAGATCTTCACACAAAGTAAATGCCTATATCCAAGGATTGTACGTGGAGTGGCAACTAATATATCCCATCTTATATAAATCTTGTTATTTTCTAGTGATGTTATTGCCTTACTCCCATTGGGTCTGCTCCCCATTGGATATTGAGGTTTGTTGATCCTGGTTCAGTTAGAGTTCCTACAATTTCCTGCTCCCTCTTTTCTGCTGGGTGCAATGGTATATTGGGTGTTGATTCCCGTTTCTCTCTGCTGCCACCTACTGATCTTTAATTGGCATCCTTGGCTAGTTCCACCCAATAAAGAAAATCTCTGAGCAAATCCTGAGCATACTTATCCCAACTTCCACACTCACAGGTGAATCTCAGATCCCTGCTTCAATATACTAACTACAGGCAGTCCCAGTGAATATTATCCCATTGCAATGACTCCATTTGCTCTCTTTCTGCCTAAGGCAAATTTTGGAGCAAAACCAGTTCTTCCCTACAACAATCTACTATTCTTATAAAGAATATCATTCTTTATATACATACATACATATACATATACATATATATATATAATACACACACATATATATAATTTATATCCTTGTAAATAATAAATACACACAAAATGAGCATAGTTTGAGAGCAGAAAATGCTAGCCTATGGGAAGGGATCAGGAAAGATCTGCAGAAGGTGAGATGCAAGTTGAGTCTTAAAAGCATCTGAAAAGCAATTGATAATCTACAAAACAAGTTCTAGAGAGAGATTAAGGCGTGGTATACAGGTCTAGGAATCATTTTTGTAGAAATGGTCATTGAATCAATAGGAATTAATGAAATCCTCAAGTGAGATAATATAGAGAAAAAGGGAAGAGGACACAGGATAGAATTCTAGAAGAACTGACATAAATTTGGATTCAGTGAAGGACTTAATAAAGAGAAGTTAGCATATTGGAAGAAAATCAGAAGAGAACAAAATCACACAAAAAAGAGGAGACTATCAAATTAGAACAAGTGAGGGATGCTGTCAAATGTTATAGAGAAGTCAAGAAGGATAACAACTGAGAAAAGATCATTGGATTTGACAATTAATAAATCATTGGCAACTTTGCAGAAAGCAATTCCAATTAAATGGTGGGGTTGGAAATCAGATTCAGAAGACTTAGAATTTTAGAATGAAAGGAAAGGAAGTGAAGGCAATGAGAATACGTAATTGTTTTAGAGTTTAGTAATGAAAGGGAAAAAAAGATATAGGATAATAGCTCAAGGTAATGGCAAGATGAAGCAAGTGTGTGTGTTTTTTTTTTTTTCCTTTCAAGGATAGCGGAAACATGGGGATATTTAGAAGCATCAGAGAACGAGCCAGTAGTGAGAAATTTAAGATGAATAAGAAATTGAGGATGAAAGTACAGGAAATGTGCTGGAGTGGATGGAAAGAGAAAGAATACATTATCTTCACTGTATGTGAGACTCTTACCATTTTATAAATTCCAGTATAAGAGGAAATGGTGAAAGAGGAAGGAAGAATGAATTCTTGGTATGAAGAAGTAGCATGATGATAGTGGTTAAGGACAGCTGAAAATGTGCTTTTCTCTCCCTGTATATGTTTGCTCTGTTAGTGCTCTAATGATCACACACAGGAAGCATCTGGGAAGAGTAGGTCATGTATGTTTCCTCTGAGGATATCTGGTATATTTGAGTTCAAATTGACTTGCTGCTCTTTGGAGCACAGTTGCTGCCATGAAGAAATTACCTGTAATGACTGCCTAAATTTTTTTAAAAAAGAAGTTACATACTTCTAAGAATTGTTTAAGAATGTTTCTACAGCAAGGTTGGAGGAAGTAGAGATAGGACAAGTAGAAAACTCTCTGGGGCACTCTATCCATTCTTTTAGTTAGCTTCTGTCATATTAGAATAATACAGAGATAACATCTGAATATGGCTTCAGAGAGTATTTTTAAAGACTTACACTAATTTGAACAAGAAATCAGAAGGAGACATTTCAGCCACCTGCAGTGAGGAAGAAAGCAATGGAGAGTTGTCATATCTCCTGTTTATTTATTCAAAAGTTGTCCTATTCATCAAAGGAATATTTTCCTCAGATGCTATGTTTGGCACCTAATTATATCCTATAGAAAGTCTGGTGTGGAATATGTAAGTCTATAGATTAATGAAACTGTAATTTTTCAAGTGACAAATAGCCAGGCAGTACATTTATCTATCATTAAAACATGCCTTGATATGAAAAATTAATTAATCTAAATTTGATGGAGATGACATCAAGGAGGTTAGCCTAGGAGGAGTTGATTTGAAAGCCACCTCTGTCTGGAGCTTACTTCATAAACAAGGACCAGTAATAGGAGATTTGCTCATATTCAGTGAGCTCAGGTTTCTTTAAAAATTACTTCAAATGATCTTCCATCTTAACCTGGAATAAATTGAATAATGGAATGAAAATATCAGTCCATGCTTGACATCCTGTGGGAGGTTTTGTGACTTCCTCAGATACTGGTACCTCTGCCTCTGGGACTATTTTCTATCTTCTTTGTAATAATCTTTCTATTATATGTATTTAGAGGATGAGAAGGGAGAGAATTCTAGGCATGAGGAATAGCTGGGGCAAGTTCAGGAAGGGTTTTGAAAGACAGGGGATTTTATACTTGAGCCTGAACATAGTAAAGAGATGGTGAAGGGGTGATATAGTGATACTTGCACTTAGAAATATCAATTTGACAGTTGAGTCTATGAAGTGGATTGAGGAAAGACTTGAGGCAGAGATATAACAAGAAGACTATTTCAGTAAGCCAGGTAAGTGAAGATGAGGACTTGTACCAGGGTGATAGCAGTGTCACAAGAGAGAAGGGACTATATATGAGAGATATTGTGAATGTAGAAAAAACTGAATTTGGCAACAGATTGCATATGTAGGGTGTGTGTGTGTGTGTGTGTGTGTGTGTGTGTGTGTGTGTGTGTGAGAGAGAGAGAGAGAGAGAGAGAGAGAGAGAGAGAGAGAGAGAGAGAGAGAGAGAGAGAGAAGAGACAGAGAGAGAGAGAGAAAAAGAGAAACATAGACATCGAGACAGACAGAGAAACAGAGAGAGACACAGAGACAGAGATGGAGATGGAGATGGAGATGGAGATGGAGATGGAGATGGAGACATAGACAGAGACAGAGAAAAGAGTTCAAAGATGTTTTTGAGATTATGAACTAGGGTGATTGGGAGAATAGTGGTAAATATGACAATAATTGGAAAGTTAAGTATCTATTACCTTTGCCAGAAGCTCTGTGTAAATATTCCTGGAATATACTAAGTATTAGACAACATACATAGATATACACACATATTATTCATACACATGCATAAACCCTTTTATAAATAGATTATATAGAGAGGTGATATAGTTAGATATAGAGGTAACAAAAAGGGTGGCACTGCATTTCCCTCATTCTCATTTTGCTTAATAATTTGTTTATTTTTCTGTGACTTAACTTTTCTCCTAGTATGAACCAGTTTCATTTCTGAAGAATTATTTTATTGTATTTTGTGCTCTAAAGATGTGTGTGTGTGTATGTGTGTATACACACACACATATATACATATATATGTATATAGTATGATTCAAATTTATTTGAACAAATTGTCTTTGAAAAGATTTTTTAGGAAAGTTTTGAATGCTATGATAAATTAAAAATACATAAACTTAAATTTTGAATTTGATAAGTATGTTTTTTAATGTTAAGTTAACCTGAGTATATAGTAATATTTTAAAATAGCATACATTGTTATGTGAGAGTTTAAAATCTTAACACTATAAAAATAATTTAGAATCAAACTAAAAAAGAAAAAAAATTTACTTTAAAAAGGAAGATTTTCAGTCCTGTAAACTTAGTCTCCTAGAATACTCTCAATCACCCAATCACTCTCCTTAATCTCCTGCCAAGTGTCCTATAAACTTTTAAAACACTATGGCACTACTTTTTATTAATACATTGTTTGCTCCTTATTATCTAAGAGTCTGTTTCACTTATGATTAGTATCTATAGGACAGAATGAATAGAGAATTTAATCTTAAGTTTCTAAAATATTATATTTTAAAGCTACTAGGATTTTGTAAATTTAGAAGCTACTTTTGCTATGTATAAAACTCCCAAACAATTAAGCATTGGTCACATAGATCATAACTTAAAAATAGAGAACATAAAATAGTTGGTTTATAGAATAGTTAATAATTTAGTTATATGCTCTTTGGAAATCTGAAGCCTCTTGCTATATCCTATTCATATGATTATATTTTTGTAACTGTATTTTCTATTTTGTTTTTAAACTCTTTCAAGTTAGTTTTCTTTGTTTCTTTCTTGCTCTCTTTCCCCCTTCTCCCAGTTCCCACAAATGTCATACATTAGAGCTGGCTTTTACTAGATTCTATTTGTTATCTTAATTAGAACGTTCTTATTGAATTGTATTATGAATATATACACACATATATACAGCTGTATATATGGTATAGATACATATGTGGTATATATGGCATAGATACATGTATGTACAGGCATATGTATTAGTGTGAACATAATATACAGCTATAGTTACAAGGGTGCATTTATAGCCTATAGTTTACACATGCAAATGCATAAATATATATGTACCTCATGGATTGAACTGTAGTATGAATGTATATTTATACAAAGAATACATATACATGTATAGATATGTTCCCTATGTGTATATGGGGCTATTGAAATGAAATAAGGATTCAAAATGTGGATACTACAGAACTTTAGGGTGGAATACTTATGCCATTTTCGTATCTGAAGTCAAACAGCTAAGGATACTTTGTCTAGTATCCTTTTTTTCCTTTTATACAACATTTCTATGTTCAGAACAAGTAAATTTTAAGCTTTAAGCTGACTATGACCATTAAAAGCCACAAACAAGATGCAAGCACAAAATCTTCCTGTTTTCTATGTGAACATATGTAGTCATTAGATAAATGACCGTTTTTCAATATTGGATAGGTGGATATTTGGCCTAATCATCTGTCTATTACCAGAGATATATCTTATTAAAATATGTTTGCATAAAGTCTTTAAACCTTTTAAAGTGTAACATTTAGCTATTGATGCAACCCTTTGTGAAATCCTGCTGCTGTTTTCGTGTCTGACTTATAGTAGAGTATTTTATGTCAGTTTTTTAAACACTTTAGTACATGTGTCCTTGGCCACCCAAGCGACCTCTTTCCTGTTTGCAATGCTACTGTACCTAACTTCTGTCTATCAGGTTTGTATTCCTCTAGGCTTTGATAAATTAATCTTCACATGACCAGCACTAGACAACTGTTAACAAACTTTAGGGATCTGACTCAGTACCTCACTGGATAACTCATTTCAGTCACCTCCTAGTCCACCCCTTCCAATCAGCTCTACATTCATTCCATTGCAGGAAGTAGTTTCAGAAAATGAAATCATTGCCTCATACCCCAAAGAACTTTGGACTCCAACATTTGGTAGGCAGGCCTGAGATCCTGAAACCCTTGAAATCCCAATATATTTTTTTTGGATACAGTATTTCTACAGCCTCATAACCCATCAGAGTCATAAAGAGTCTCGAGTTACCAAAAATGAATGAACAACAGCAAACAATGAAGAATAGCCATGGCATTTATATTCTGTGACTGTTTACATATCTCTGGTCTGAGAGAAGTCTTGGGCCTTCCCAACATTTGGCTCAGTACTCATATTAACAGAATATGAGCCTGGCCTAGTCCCAGTAGCACATAATTCAAGTCACAGTATAATAGAGTGAGCAGCCTCAGAAAATAATAGGCAGGGCTTAATAGGGAACAGTGGTTTTAAGCAAAATCTAATCTGAACAGTGCCTGAAGTCTGGTTCAAAAGCCTGATACAGGAATAGCTTCTAAACTCAGCAATCTGAAAAAAGCTTCAGGAATAACCTAATTCAGAATACTGAAACAAGAGCAAGTCCCAGGCAGAACCCAACCTATGAGTAGTCCTAGAATGTTTTTAAAGGTTTAACCATTATACTCAAGTTAACTATAACCATTATATACTAAGTTAACACTCTACTCACAACCTCATAGTTCCTAGGCATATTATTCAATTACAGAATTTGACAAACCAAGGAAAAACTCCAATCACTATGAAGAAATCCCATAGTTGTTTGGGAATCAAGAAAAGGGTAAATTCCAGAGAGGATAGTGATAACACAACAAATCCAGATAAAGCTTCAGAAATAAATCAAATTCTGTGACTACAGAAGTATTTTTAAGAAATAAATAAGATATTCCTTAGAATAATCAGGAGTATATATTTAAGACCGTCAGTAAGCATAATATGCAATAGAAATAAACTGCAACCTTTCCCAGTAAGATCAGGAGTGAAACAAGGTTGCCCACTATCACCATTACTATTCAATATAGTACTAGAAACGCTAGCCTCAGCAATAAGAGCCGAGAAAGAGATTCAAGGAATTAGAGTAGGAAATGAGGAAATCAAACTATCACTTTTTGCAGATGACATGATGGTATACTTAGAGAACCCCAAAGACTCTGCTAAAAAACTACTAGAAATAATTCAAAATTTCAGCAAAGTGGCAGGATACAAAATAAATCCACATAAATCCTCGGCATTTTTATATATCACTAACAAAATGCAACAGCAAGAGATACAAAGAGAAATTCCATTCCAAACAAATGTTGAGAGTATAAAATATTTGGGAATCCATCTACCAAAGAAAAGTCAGGAATTATATGAGAAAAATTACAAAACACTTGCCACAAAAATAAAATCAGATTTAAATAATTGGAAAGACATTCAGTGCTCTTGGATAGGCCGAGCGAATATAATAAAGATGACAATACTCCCCAAACTAATCTATTTATTTAGTGCTATACCAATCAGACTCCCAAGAAACTATTTTAATGACCTAGAAAAAATAACAACAAAATTCATATGGAAGAATAAAAGGTCAAGAATTGCAAGGGAACTAATGAAAAAAAACTCAGAGGAAGGTGGTCTAAGTGTACCTGATCTAAAGCTATATTATATAGCAGCAGTCACCAAAACCATTTGGTATTGGCTACGAAATAGACCGGTAGATCAGTGGAACAGATTAGATACAAAGGACAAAAAAGGGTACATCTATAGCAATCTAATCTTTGACAAACCCAAAGATTCCAACATTAGGGATAAAAATTCATTATTCGGAAAAAACTGTTGGGAAAACTGGAAATTAGTATGGCAGAAATTAGATATGGATCCACACTTAACACCATATACCAAGATAAGATCAAAATGGGTCCATGATTTAGGCATAAAGAGGGAGATAATAAATAGATTGGAGGAACAGAGGATAATCTACCTCTCAGACTTGTGGAGGAGGAAGGAATTTATGACCAGAGGAGAACTAGAGATCATTATTGATCACAAAATAGAAGATTTTGATTACATCAAACTAAAAAGTTTCTGTACAAATAATACTAATGCAAACAAGATTAGAAGGGAAGTAACAAATTGGGAAAATATTTTTAAAAACAAAGGTTCTGACAAAGGTCTCATTTCCAAAATATATAGAGAACTGACCCAAATTTATAAGAAACCGAACCATTCTCCAATTGATAAATGGTCAAAGGATATGAACAGACAATTCTCAGAGGAAGAAATTGAAACTATATCCACTCACATGAAAGAGTGTTCCAAATCACTACTGATCAGAGAAATGCAAATTAAGACCACTCTGAGATACCACTACACACCTGTCAGATTGGCTAAGATGACAGGAACAAATAATGACAAATGTTGGAGGGGATGTGGGGAAACTGGGACACTAATACATTGCTGGTGGAGTTGTGAAAGAATCCAGCCATTCTGGAGAGCAATCTGGAATTATGCCCAAAAAGTTATCAAACTGTGCATACCCTTTGACCCAGCAGCGCTACTACTGGGATTATATCCCAAAGAAATACTAAAGAGCGGAAAGAGACATATATGTGCCAAAATGTTTGTGGCAGCTCTTTTTGTTGTAGCTAGAAACTGGAGGATGAATGGATGTCCATCAGTTGGAGAATGGTTGGGTAAATTGTGGTATATGAAGGTTATGGAATATTATTGCTCGGTAAGAAATGACCAGCAGGAGGAATATAGAGAGGCCTGGAGAGACTTAAATCAACTGATGCTGAGTGAAATGAGCAGAACCAGAAGATCACTGTACACTTCAACAACAATGCTGTATGAGGATGTATTCTGATGGAAGTGGAAATCATCAACATAAAGAAGATCCAACTCACTTCCAGTTGATCAATGATGGACAGAGGTAGCTGCACCCAGAGAAGAAACACTGGGAGGGGAATGAAAATTGTTAGCACTAATATCTGTCTGCCCAGGTTGCATGTACCTTCGGATTCTAATGTTTATTGTGCAACAAGAAAGTGATATTCGCACACATGTATTGTACCTAGACTATATTGTAACACATGTAAAATATATGGTATTGCCTGTCGTCGGGGGGAGGGAATAGAGGGAGGGGGGGTAAATTGGAAAAATGAATACAAGGGATAATATTATAAAATATATATATATATATATAATAAAAAAAAAAAAAAAAAAAAAAGAAATAAATAAGAGATATAGAATGGAAAAAAATTAGAGGGGAAAAGGGAGAGGAAAGAATGGCAAAGGATCAGTGAAAAAACTCATGGTAAAGGCTGAATGTTCTTAAAATTAAAGTGTACCATACAGAAAACAAGGACCCAATAATACAATAGGAAATTTTAAAAACAAAACAAAAATCTTAAAGAAGAAGAAAAGCTAGTAAATCTGTATAACATGTGTTTCTGTAATGACATCAGTGTTGATATTTGTATTGATATAGCAATATAGCTATATTTATGCATATAGATATATTAACTGAGCTGGTAAGACAATTCTTCCTAATTATCAAATTCTTTGAAACTTATGATCCAAAAAAGTCCTAATTTCAGGAAATTATAAATGAAAAAAAATCCCACAAACTCACAGAACCACAGGACAAAATAAAATTAGCATCAATTAGTTCCAAAAGTAAGCCACAAAGTGAAAAATGAAGGAATATCATAGCTAAAGTTAAGAGCTTTTAGGCTAAAGAAAAAATATTAATAGCTAAAAATATAAAGGAATTACAATAAAACACAAGTTTTATAAACTTCTACTAAAAAGACAAGGAGAGCTTGGAGTGCAATATCTCAAAAGGCAAGAGATAAATATTTACAACAAAGGATAACATATCCTGCAAAATCCTTTAGGAAGAAAAAGAAGCTGTAGTGGAGAGAAGATGTCTAAGTGCTCCTGATGAAAAGACCAAAACTGAGTAGTCATTTGGAAATCGAAATGTATACAAGAGAATACAAAAAGATACATATATTTGCATAATCAAAAGGAATATGTGGAGATTAATTATTTACAGATTAATCAGGGGATTAAAAAAATAAATGTTTTTTCAAAATAATAATGTACTTAAGAATAATAGAAAAAAGTTAAAAAGGCAGACGGATTGTAGATGGTTTTGCTAAGTTTTAATTGTCTTAGGGAAAATAATAATAATAGGGACATGGGATTATGTTGTAGAGATTTTCATGGGACACAAAGATCAAAGGTAATAATGGAAAAAATTACAAAGAAGTAATGTAGTATGTACAGTGGCCACATTTTGAGAAAATCTCTCAGCAGACAAGTTATAACAGACTGAGGATAACTGACAGCCTCAAACCTGTTGGTGAGTTAGGGGACGTCTAATCTAAATATTGTGCCATCTAGCTATGCCTTATGTTTTTTTTTTTTATGTTAGCCAAAAACTATAGCCTAAGACAGTGTCTTATTGGTGAAACATTATAAATTATGAATCCAGAAAAATGAAGTTATAATATGCCACTAATTTTCTTACAAAGAAGTGATGAACTTAAAGATACATAGAGACATACATTTTCAAACATGGCTAATGAGATTTTTTTGGTAGTATTATATAGCTATGTATCAAGGAATTTGCTTTTTGTTTTTTGAAATTGCTTATGAGGCATAGTGGAAGGAAAAGCTTAATTGAAAAAATTATGACTTGAACAATTAAAAAAAATGAAGTCCCTAAAATGAAAAAAGAAAGATTACATATTAATTGTGTTACAATAAAACACAGTTTCAATGCTGTATTATAATGTATTGTGTCACAGCTGCAAGACATCCAGTTAATGAATAAATGCCTTGTGATTCAGTGTCAAAGTATTTTAAGCACTCAGATATAGAAAGATAGAAGGAAATGTTTTTATTTCAAAGAAATCAATTATTTTGTAATTGTTGTATGTACCAAAATTTAACTGATTCTTCATCCCTAAGTGTAATGTTCTTCTCTAAAGCATAATGTTCTATGGGAGCAGGTTTCTTGGGGAGCTTCTGGAGCAGCCTTAGTTTCAGTTCAGTTCAATAATCACCTCAAATTCATCCAGGAGTTAAAATCCAAATCCTTTATCATTTCCTTTTAATTATTGTCTCTTTTCTTGGGGCCCAGCTAGCTTTAATAGAGGCCTATCTCTCTCCTTGGTTCCAAGAGCTCCCTCTGAATGTCTCTGAATTCAAAGGTTTGTCCTTCAGCCTCCAGCCAGCACAAAGGTGGAAAATGGAATGAATCTGACTTCACCTCTGAGAGTGGGCTTGTGGGCTTCTGTGGCTGGCCCTGAAAGCTTCTTGCTTATATGTTGTGCACTGAGTATATTTCAATCATTACATCATTAGGAAACCATTATTTGTTGTAGGATTAAATCAATACTAAATTAGATTTAATCATTGTCTCCTCAATTCTACTTAGTACCTTGTTTCAAGTTCTGGTCCATAACATCTCCTTGTAGGATCAGATCAATCATACTGAATCATGCTAAATTAGATAATTATTGTCACTATCAATTTCACTGTCTTAGTACCTTGTAAGAATCATAATACCCAAGGATGCAATTGTAAGGTATGAATTCCAACTAAGAAATATAGCAGGTAAATTATAGACTAAGAACTGATTCAGGAGGTCCTAAGAACTTGTACTGATTCTAGAATGTTTTTGATCCATCCTCTCCTTAAACCATACTCCTCTCTTTTTTTTTTCTTTTTGAAAGTAGCTTTTCATTTTCAAAATACATGCAAAGATAGTACATTCACTCTTGCAAAATCTTGTTTTCCAAATTTTTCTTCCTCCCTTCCCCTCTAGCCCCCTCTCCTAAACAGCAAGAAATCCAATAAAAGTTAAATGTGTACAGTTCTTCTAAATACATTTCCACATTTATCATGCTGCAAGAGAAAATCAGAACAAGGGAAAACATGAGAAAATAATAAACAAGCAAGCAAACAACAACAGAAAAACTGAAAATAGTATGCTGTGATTGACTGTCAGTCCTCATAGTACAGTTTCTCATTTCCCACCTTTTTTTTTAACCTTTTGTAAGCATACTGTTTATGCTTTATTGTTATTCTGAATATGGTTTCCCCTCACAGATTCATTCATTTATTTATTTAGATTTTTTTTTTTTGGAGTAAGTGAAAGAGGAAATTCTTTGCCTGAATTACTACCTAGCCTTAATCACTGAATGGGTATGGCTTCAGTTAGACTGAGAACTGTTGAAGATATTACTTTAATAAGACAAAGGTCTCTCATTTCATCCAGGGCCATCTCCAGTTGTCTTGATCTATATCTTGCCACTGGATTCAGATGACTCTGGAGGGGAAAGTGAGGAAGGTGACCTTGCACAGCCCTCCTTCAATTAAATCCAATTCACTTGCATGGAATCCTTATGTCATGTCTTCTTTGAGAATGAAGTACAAACAACAATAATTCTAAATATATGTTACTAATAATTTTTGCTCAGTGTTTAAGATGGATTAGCATTTTCTTTGTAAAAAAAGAAAAGCTGGTATTATTACAGTAATTACAAAAATATCTTCCTGCTTGTTCCCTTAAAGACCCTTTTCATTACAAATCAATTGATGCTTGGCTTATAACAATGTATGAAATAAACCCTCTTATCCATTTATATTCTATAATATAATAAAGTGTATTTTTTCCATGCCAATATATGTTTATATGAAAAAGAAATCATGTCTTTTATGATTAGTTTGATTTATTTTTAGTTTGATAATAGGATTAGGCTTCCTTCTTTTGGAACAGTTAGCCCTAAACTAAGCAAGATAAACAAAAATAGTCTGTTAAATCTAGATTACCTATATATTTAGTGAATCAATACATAGAGAAGACTTTATCATTTAGTAGCTGATAATTTGGAATAAAATAATCATAAGATTATAAGGCTAATTGCCCCTTTCTAGCAGAAAGAGGGCTGCTGGAGACTAAATTCCCCTTTCTGGAAGTTGGAGTAAAGATAGAGGTCAAATTAATTTTTTCCTGTCTTAGTGGGTAAGGCCCCCTTCCTCCCTTTTTTCTTTAGCTAGAATATATGTTTAGTAATGAACTCTGCTAAAGATAAGAAGATTGCTAACCACTGATCAAAAGATCCTATTTTCCAGTATACTTTCTATTACCTGTAGGAAAGGATATCTGGCACAGGGTTAACAAAATCTGGTAGAAGGAAAGTAATATGGTGATTTGCCCTATTCATTACCTTCTCAGTTGATAGTTGCACACGTTGGGGGGCATGAGAGCTTAGAATTTTATAAGTGAGTTTCTTGGGACTGCCTTACGTTGAGAATTAACACTGGTTTCCCTGGATCTGAGATATTTGTCCATTGTGGATTCAAGATTTAGAGCCATAAGTTATCCAATAAATTATTCTATATAATCTCCATATTCCAAATCATAAATCCTATATTATTTTTCAGATGGGGAAATTAAATTCAAGGAATTCTTCTTGATAGAGAAAAGAGAAGCAACACAAGAGCAGAGTAATTTTGTCTTCTATACTTTGTTCATTATTGTATTTTAATTTATTTTAGTAACAGACCTTTCTTTCATGCTTTTCTTCCCCTCAACATATCTTAAGCCCCACCATCCCTATTATTTTATTGTTCTTAACATTCATTGACAGCCTCAACATATTTTGGGGAATAATAGATTGGTTTTTAAAAAATATTCTCACAGGATCATGACACTTGTTTATATTCATCCCCTGTTACCTATCCTAGCTTTCTTATTCTGAGCATGTCTTTTCAAAATCTAAGTTGAGCCATGAGTTCTCTGCGGGCCCACATTGAATGGCTCCCCCTTTTCTAACTCCTTGGGATACTGTGTATTTATGTCATTAAAATTTTACACTTTAAAACATACTTTTCTTTGACTTATTCTGTAGAATTTTAGGCCATAAGATTCTATTTGGATCTCTGGATTCTGAAATTCTATAGCCTTTACGTATCTTAACTATACCTAGATTTTTCTTTCCTATTCATAGCCATATGCATGTAAGAAATAGAATAAAAGTTTCATAAAGGAAATATATGATTGAAAAAAGTATGAATGGTTTATGGTCTTCATTGGTGGAAAAAGAAAAGTGATCCATGGAAGCAGCAAAGTATCTTTCATAAATTTTAAGATTATATAATCACATCTATTTGCTCCCAAAGTCAGCATCATTTAAAAAATTTTCAATAGTATTTTATTTTTCCAAATATATATATATATATATATACATGTATTTATATATATAAATAAAATAGTATTGAAATTTATATATATATGTATATATATATATATGGTTTTCAACATTCATTTTTATAAGACTTTTGTGTTCTGATTTTTTTCTTCCTTTCTCCCTTACCTCTCTCCTCCCCAAATATGCAATCTGGTTAAATATGTGCAATTCTTTTAAACACATTTCCATATTTGTCATGTTGCCCAAAAAGTAAAAAAGACCAAAGGGCAAAAAAAAAAAAAAAAACATGATAAAGAAAAAACAAACAATAAAAAAGTGAAAATATTATGCCTCAATCTACATTCAGTGTCCAAAATTCTTTTTCTGGATGTGGATGGCATTTTCCATCCTAAGTCTATTGGAATTGGTCATTTTTATTCTACAACCATCTCCTCCTTTTTGATAAAAATAATACCAATAAATAGTTCCTTTACATTTACATTATATATAACTTTCCTTCTAGAACTCAGTGGCTCTGAAAAATTGTTCTGCTCTCTCTCCTTTTTTTTTTTTTTTTTCCCTTTCTTGCCTTTATACTGGCTGTTCCCTATGGCTGGAATGCATTATCTCCCTCTCTTCAGAACAACACCTTCTGCAGAATGCCTTTCCTAATCTCTATAACTGTTGACACAATTGCTAGTACTTCCCTTCTAAACTACCTAGTATTTATTTTGAATTTATGTAATATATACTGTGTAATATATATTCCAACAAAGTCTTAATGCTGTTTTGAATTTTAACAGACTTTTGAGACATTCTCTGTTTATCTGGGTATTTTCTTAAATTTACATGTTATAACTCCAGCAGGATATGAGCTTATTGAGAGCAGAGATTTTTGTTTATATTTTGTCCTCAGGCTCTGGGATAGTGCCTGGCACTATGAAAATATACCTTGCCTCTTTGACTCTTTAGATTACATATTATGAGTTAATATAAGGTCAGTGCTTTAGTCTCAAGTCTTTATTCTCACCTGAACAAGAAACTTTATCATTCTTTCTTGATTATCAATCCTTATAACATTCTTTGTATTAAATTATTTTTCCTACCTCACCTAAGACTTTTTTCCATAAGGAAAGTGAATAGAAGTTTACAAAGAAACTCTAATGTCCTAAAAATAGAAGAGGATGATAAGTAGACTTAGAACTGAAATATCTTAATACATAACAAAAGTCACTATCTTTATTCTTGACTAAACTTAATGATTTAGAGAAATAATTCCTCAGTATGTCCTGATATTTTAAGTGATTTTTATTCTGTTTGATGAATCTAAACTATTTTCAGTCAATGAATATTTTCTATGTGTTAGACAATGTGCCAAGAAAGGTAAAAGTTGGTTCTTCCCCTTAAGGATATGATCATCTAATGGAAGAGATAATATGCAAACAACTATGTACAGATGAATTACACACAATACACATATACATATGTGACAAATTGAAAATAATGATTAGTGAGAAGGAACAATAATTAAGAGACATTAGGAAATACTTTGTACTGAATGTAGGATTTTTGTTGGAACTTAAAGAAAGTGAAGAGGCAGAGTTGAGGTGATGGATTATTCCAGCTATCAGGGTCAGCCAAAGTTGGAGATGAAGTGTCTACTTCAAGGAATAACAAGGATGCTAATGTCAATAGATTGATGATTACACATGGCAGAGGGGTATAAAGTATAAACAAATGGAAGGATGGGGAGAGGGCTATGAAAATCTTTGAACACCAAATAATGAATATTATATTTGATGTTGAAGGTGAAAGGAAATCACTGGAGTTTACTGAATGGCGGGGGGAGGGAGAAGAGCCAGATGGAGACTTAGCATTGTCTTCAAAGATATGCTTGTCAAAAGGATATTTAACTTTGCAAGAATTGAGAGAAGTGGAAACATTTTGTCCAGTTTGTTATATGATCACCTATTCCTATTCACCCAAGTAGTAGGTTTTGAAGAAATCACATAAATGGGGGTCATTTTGGTTAGTTGCCAGTTTGTTGAATTCCATTAACAGATGAGTGACATTTTCCTCCAAGTACAAAGTTCATTACACTTTATTCTCAGTCACTGCAGTCTGGTTTCTTGACGGCCTAAAGGAAAATTATGCCATCTTATTGTTTCTGAAGTTGTATCACATTTTTAACATGATCCCTTTTCTCATAAGATTGATGAAGAAAATATATAGTAAAGATCTTTAATGACATACAATCTTGGTTGATGTAAAACAGGTAAATTTAGGAGGTCTAGAGCCCCAGATTGATATAGTTGATAATAGCCTCTGAGTCTTGGGGAGAGTTATACTCCACTTAAGGAGAAAAAGTCATCTTGGTTGAATTGGAGGGTCTTAGTGAGAAAGATGCTACTAAAGCATCTGGGTAGGTTAAAATCTAAGGTTGCTGCTTGAAAGGAAGAATGGAAGACAGTTAATGGAGACAAAGGTGAGAAAGTGACTAAGAAAAGATCTAGCAAGAACTTTACTTGAATTTTGTAAATATGTTATATGAAAGGGAACTTTTTTTTGAAGATTACTACAGATTTTGGATGGAAGTCAGATACTTGTAAAAGCAGGATGGATTTCTACCCTTTTACATTTTCCTTCTCCAAATAGAGATTCTTATAATTAGAAAATTTTAGTTGATAGAATATTGTCTGAAAGGTCAGTGACTAAAATGCAGAGTACAGAATTTTTTCTTACACAACTCAGATTAGGTATTCAATAAATGCTTTTTGATTAATTGATTGGTTATCCTCTATCTTTCAAAGAAGGAAGTTATCAATACAAAATTCTTTTATCTTGTTAACTTGAATGTCTTCTTTGATACTTTAGATAGGTAATGATCACCTAGTTTAATGTCATTTTAATGTACCTTGATTGATTCTTTGTACCTGATAGCAACTATTTATCAACTATTTATCTAGGCAGGATGGGAAAAATATTGACTGCAGAATAAAAAGAAATGAGTTCAAAACTGTTATCTTTTACTTACTATATGCACAGTCTTGGAGAGATTATTTAACCATCCTCAACCCTGGTTTTCTCATCTCTAAAATGAAGGTGATAGATCATAAAGTTTTTTAAATTCTATTCCATTCTAGATATGTAATATTAAATTCTTATGAACTTCCTTTTCCCTTCTGACACACATAGCAAGTAGAATAGCAATCTTCTGGGCATTGATGTACTCATAACTTTTCAGTATAGGGAAATACCTCCCCCCAGAGGTTGAAAACAGGGTTAAAGAGCCACCTTTGTTCTATTTTGCTTAGTGTCTAAATAGACCTTGGAAGCTGGCTCAAAAAGAAAGGCTCAGAGACATATATACATCTATTTTACATTATTTTTCTTGCCCAATGTCTTTGTTATTTTGGAGACAATAGACTAGGCAGTGAAGCATCCAAATAGTAATATAGTGTTAGATAGGTTTCTTTTTCTTTTTGAAAGAAATACACACATTATTTGCTTTTTTTTTTTTTTTTTTTTAGCATTTATTGATTTTTTTTTTTTTGAATTACAAATTCTCTCTTTCCTTCCTGCACATTCTTCACCCACTGAGAAGACAGGAAATCTGATACTGTGTATAATTTTCTCTTGGTTCTGTTTCATTCATTTTATATCAGTTCAATAGAAGTCTTCCCATTTTTTTCTTGAATCATTCTGGATATCATTTGATTGTTATCATAATAATAACAATTCTATGCCAGAACTTGTTTAACCATTCCCTTCAAGTTCCATTTCTTTGCTACTACAAAAAAAGACATATCTAAATAAACAAAAATCCCCAACATCTACGTGTATTTTTGGCCTATAGGTACTCTTCATTTTTCTTTGATATCTTGAGAATACAACCCAATAGAAATATTGCTGGATCAAAGGGTATAGATAGTTTTATAGATCTTTGGCTATTTCCATATTATTCTCCAGGATGGTTGACTACCAACTCTACCAACAATGCAATAATGTTATAATTATTCTGCATCCACTCCAACATGTCATTTTCTTTCTCTATCATATTAACCAATGTAATAGACATGAGGTAGCAACCTTAGAATTATTTTAATATGCATTTCATTATAAACTAGAACATTTAAAAATGTAATAATTTTTTTTTCTAAAAACTGCCTCTTCATATGTTTTGAATATTTATCACATGGGTAATACTCCATATTTTTTGTAAATTCAATTCAATATATTTGAAAAATGAACCTTTATCAAAGAAACTTGATGTTAAAAAAATCTCATTTTTCTATTTTTCTACTCATCTTAACTTTTGTTTTTGCTAGTGCAAAACTTAAAAAATTTAATACAATTAAAATTATCCATTTTACTTCTTATGATCTTCTACTTTTCTTGTTTGGCTATAAATTCTCCCCTTATCCAGAGATTTGACAAATCCCCTGATTTAATTATGAAATCCCTCTTTATGTTTGCCATGTATCTTAAATTAATTTCCCTTTGGGGACATTCTTATCCCCCCATATCCCAGTCCATCATCCCTATGACAATACAGTGAAATCTTAGGTCTACTATTTTTTTGTTATTTTCACAGCACAATCCCTTTTTTGGTTGATCATTTTCAGTCATGTCTAATTCTTCATGATCCTATTTAGAGTTTTCTTGGCAAAGACACTAGAGTATATTTGCCATTTGCCTAGGACCACGAAGCTTCTAAGTAATCAGGCCAGAGTTGGAATCACAAAGATGAGTTTCCCTGACTCAGACCTTGTATTCTATCCACTGTGCCACTTAACCCTTGCACAATCCATATTGACATTAAAATTGATGGAGTATGTGTGTCCTTTGAGGACATCATAAAGCCACGTGACACTATTCCCTTCTATTCTACCTCCTAGAACTCTTAAGCTGAAGGGATCTGATGCTTATTATGTTTAAATTATTTGCTAAAGTCATAAACTGTATTTTGAGTATTTATAATTTTGTGGTTCTAAACTGTGAAAGAAAGAATACAAAATTAGCCAACCCCTTTTATTACTTATTAGTTGGGTGATTGAATATTTGAAAAAAAAAAACTTAGAAAAGCTGTTTTCACTTTCAGTGCTCAATTCTTAAATTATTCTTCAAATTATTCTAATGCATTCACTGAAATCTGTGATCTCTTAGTTACTACATCAGTAACTACATGATACTTAAAAATAATAATCATAAAAATAACAATTAGGGGCAGCTTGGTGGAACAGTGGATAGAGCATCAGCTCTGAAGTCCGGAGGACCTGAGTTCAAACCTAACCTCAGACACTGAACACTTCCTAGCTGTGTGACCCTGGGCAAGTCACTTAACCCCAAATTAATTAAATAAATAAATAATTAGCATTAATATAGGGTTTCTAAACCCTTTGCAAATATTTCATTTTATCCATATATTTATTTCCTTTTGAAGCTCGTTTTATTCCCATTTTACAGATGAGGAAAATGAGGCATAAACAGAATTTTAATATATTATTTTACATATCATTTCTATTGCTATCAACATTTCTCTGACACCATTTCTTTGATGGGGTGAACAAGAATCCAGCAAAAGATCATGTCTTTGGTAGCTAAGGAACCATAAGGAGGGACATTGAAAGGAGGAGGCCTTTCTTGAATTTAAGTAGACATTAAGTGGTGTCTTTGTTGAAATGGGCCCCTCCATAGGGAAGGGCATTGTCAGGATTATCTTGTCTTTAGTGGACTTTTGTTGTCCTTAAAGTGGACCTTTGTTGAGTGGGCCCTTGTTGAATTTCTTGCATTGTAATCCTGGAGGTTTCAATCTGGAATTCCTTTATATATTCCATATATATTTATATATTATATATTCCATTATAGAATTGTCCAATATTAATGTAGGGATTTTGATATATTTTTGGATTAAGTAATGTGTTAATTTGAGCTTTAACACTTTCTTAATTGATGGCTGCTTTTAGGCCTACATTGTTTTTGTAAAATTTTCATTACCCTCTAAATAAGTTTGTTTACATATCAAAAGAGATGTCCCCCTTTTGATTATCATTTAAATTTAAGTTAGGTTTAGTAGTACTTGAGTTAAATTTAAAGTTGAACTTAAATTCGTTTTTTGGACAACCAGCTATCATTAAGTTTGATTAGGTTTTTCACCTCTATTGTAAAATCATCTCACTATTTTGCCACATAGACTAGTTCGTTCTGTCAACTGTTCTACAATAGCTCACTTAATTTCGAGAAGTCGGGGCTTTAATTCTTTTTGTCCGATTTGACTAGCTAAATCATTATGCAAAAGGTATAAGGTGTAATGTTTGCTTTTTATTGCTTGCAGGTTTTTTAAAGGATCTTTCAAAGTTCCCTTACCGTACTTTCGTTATTGTGCCTATGAAATATCTGTTCTATTGCCTATACTAGGATTAATTAATGTTTTGAAGATTAAGTAAAATAGTTTGATTGTTTGTACTTTAGGACTAGGTCTCACTCAAAATGGTCAGGATTAGCTGAAATCTTTTAGGAGTAGGCTAAATGCTCTAGTTAAGCTACATTTTGATATCCCAAGTGCACCTTCCAGTACACTTACCATGTTACAACTTATCTCCTCTTTTTGACGTATTCTTATTAGGTATAGGTAAGTTACTTTGTTGAGGAGAGTGAGGAGAGGTGTGTGCGCACCCTATTGCCATTTTCAATTAAGCTCTCTATTCTTAATTTACTGCTAAATCCTCCTTCATATCTTTATTTCAATAGACATGCCATTGTGTTGTAGAGTAGAAAATGTAGCCCATTACTTCCCCCTCCATATGCTACACCTTAACCTAACGTTTTTATGGTTTCATGATTTTGTTCACTTTTGAACCCTGTTGGGGTGAGCTGATGATGGCGGTATATAGACTGTCAAGCGAGAAGGGGTGAGGTATATCGGGTTTATCAATTATAGAACAGGCTCCTCTAGGAAGGAGGGACTAGGGCACCGCCAAGTCCTTTGAGTTTTAATCAGTGGCTCATAGTTGTCTGGCGAGTAATTTCGTTGTTTAATTACCTCAGTTTATGGCTAAGCATAGTGGGGTTTCTAATCCCAGTTTGGACCTTAGCTTTAGTGTCTTCAGCAGGGGGTAAAGTCACGTTAGTTGTGTATTTTAATAACAATTAGGGCATATTACAGCGCAGTTGATTTTTAACCTTATTGAAGTGTTATTTTGCTTAAACACACTTTACGCTATTCTTCTGTTAATTTGGGTTAATCGTATGACCGAGGTGGCTGGCACGAGATTTACCAACCCTTTTTATTATAATTTTGTCAAACTTTAGTTTATTGCTCAATGTTAGTCAATGCTGTATCCCTTGGGAGTTTGGTTAAACAAGGTATCATGGGCTACTTTTAATAGTGTGCCTGATACCGGCTCCCTAATGTGTAAGGTTAAGTTTTAAGGCTATACTCACCGGATTGTGGAGACTTGCATGTGTAGGTCTAATACAAATTAACAGTAAGGCCAGGACCTCTACTGTCTTATGGTGTCTTTCCCCTTGTTAATGATGAAACAGTCTCTATCTTTCCCCTTATTAATTGCTAGCTCTCTTTTGGAAATTAGCCCACCAATCAATGTCATAATAATAAAATATTTGCCTGTTAATTTGGAGATGGTCTAAGCCTATAAATTCTTTTTGAGATATTTCATATCACAGGTGAAAAACCTCAATATATTTTGGAGTTCATCCCTTGAACCTAATCAGCTTCTCTATCTGCTTCTTTACAGAAGTCTTTGATAATGAGGTACCTCTTTTGCTTGCCAAAGTCACCCTCTATGTGCATCCTTTGATTGGGACTGACTGGGTGAAGCTTTCTCAAGAAATCTATGAGACTAGGCCTGAATCACATGATCCCTATTCCCAGAATCTGCAGAGATAGAAGATCAGGTCTTGGGCCCAGGTTGCAGGAAGTCACATGATTTCTAGGCCTAGAGGTCTCTAAAGGCCCAGACCCTAGAACAGTGACAGGAAACAACAGTGGGTGATGTGAACAGATTACATTGGTGACCATTGGTCAATGATAGTTACTTCCTTTTAATATATCCAATGAAAAGACTTGGGTCTTTTGCTATTTAACCAGCTTTACTGCTTCCGGATTGTTGGGTTGAGCACCTGTTGGGAGCTGAGATGCTTCCCAGGTGTGCTTGAGTTTCTCCCTGCAGGGACTAAATAAATGCTTTATCTTTGTACTTGAAGATGTCTCTAATTAATATGGGGAAGGGGATCTAGCATCCATCCCACACATCTTGATACCATTGTCTTCCAGCTTTTCTATCATATCACCCCAATATCATCATCACATTTCCTGTTACCTTTGATTTCTCCGTACTTACTGCCTTTTCTCTGATTCCCAGAAATTCATCCATGCTTTTCTGTTTTCCACCATATCTGTCATTTCTTATTGGATGTGTCACTTCCTTTTAGCTACACTGCTTGAGAATCTCTGTAATCAGTAGATAACTTCTCAGTCTACTTGGTTGGATCTTGATCCACTTACTACAGATATGCTCCAAGACTTTGTCTTTAGTCTTCTTCTTCTTTATCCTCTCTTCCATGATCACAACATGAATTAACATTAGGTTTAATAATAACTGAATGCAGATTAGTCTGAGATCTATATGGGGGTAGGAGGAGGAATGTATGGCTTGTGGGCCCACAAAATAATTTCCTAAAGCAACCACACGTGATGATGAGCTGAAAGCTAGGTACAATTATCTCCCACTACTTGAGTTCCCTAAGATAATTTTGTATGGCCCATAAATGATGTTATAAATACCCAAATGGCCCTTGGCAGAAAAAATCTTTCCACTCCTGATTTAGGGAAATCCCTCTCTCTTCATTTCCTATATCTCATTACTAACTGATGGACACTTTAAACTGAATGTCCTTTACTACATCTACCCTAAAATGTGCAAAATGGAATTCATTACCATTCACCCAAACTTCCCTTTTTCTGAACTTCCTTATTACACTTGAGGGCATCTTCATTTTTCTAGTGACTAAGAACAGCAATCTCCTTGGAGTGCTCATCACTTCTCTCTTACTTAGCACACATATCCAATTTGTTAACAAATCTTTTAATTTCTTTCTCTGCAACATCTTTTGAAGTTTTACACATTTTTTTTTCCATTCATGCAGTCACTACTATCTTTCAGGCCCTCATAACTCATTTCAAAAGAAACCTCTTGTTTTCCACTAACTATGTAATACTTTTTAAGATTCTAATCAGTGATAGAGATGATTATATAAAGTTCCCCAACTGGAAAGTTTGTGTGATGTAACAGGATAAGAAGATAGTATATTGGCACTTGATGTACATTCAAATGAAAGAAGACTAGCCCTATTTGTTTCACTTTACAAAATTTTCATTTGTTTCAGCTAAAAGATGAAAGAAGTAATTGTTTTTCAAAACCTTCAATGTTGAGTTTGAATTTGTCTAACTGATTTCATACCACAAACTCCACCCAATATGTTTGATCTGCCTGGCAACTCAGGCATAGTGGAGCCACAAAATTCTCATAGTGTCTTCTTCTACAAAATGACACTTTTTAAGTATGTTTGCAAGTGAAAATACATTTCAGGCTAAAAAAATACAAGTTAATGAAAGTAAATTTTTCTTTATAGGCAAACCATTAAATCATTTTAAGTCATAGTCAATATTCTAACATGGCAAAGGCTTTCAGATTATTATAATAATTGCTCTTATATAAGTGTAAGGTACAATTAAATTTCAATTGGCTCTTGTAGTTTCCCAGTTTGATGAGGGTGGTGGGTCAATAAAAAATAAAACAAATAAGCAATGGTTGTAGGTGATGTTAAATGTCTTGTTAAGAAATAAAATGTTTCAGTATTTGTTGTGTGCTTTCTAGAGCGCCCACGTTAAGATGCCAAACTATGCTTTCTAGAGCCCTCACACTGGGATACCAAAATATATCATCTGGACTAGCTCTCTGGAGGATCTCGATACCAGCCCTAGTCCTTGGTCTGAGTGGAGGAGTGATGAGATGATACTTACGTAGATGGTCAAAACATGTAGTGCGTTTATTCCCAATTCTCTCAGCCTTATATATCCTAATACACTTATATAACCAAAGCAACACTGCACATGCATGCACTAACTATATACTGTGCATGTGGAACCACATAAGTAACTTGCTATTGTATGTAGATGATACTTTTCCACTCAGTATCACTCTGCTTTAATTACAACATAGGTTGTCACTGCCCCTTGATTTCTCAGGAAGGCCAAGGGCCGTTAGGGAAGATGGGGAGCCAAATCAGGCATTATTAGCAGTTTCCTCTGAGCTGAAGGGTCTTATACCTCACGCAGAGTCCCCCACTATCTGTGGCCGTCTACAACTATTCCTTTAATGTCTTAATTTATGATTCATATCCTGAAATAACATAATACTTTTTTTCCATCTTGACACAGAATCACAAATTATTAAATGGTTCCCCAGTGTCTGACTATAATTTTGAGAAAAAGCTTCTAAAAAATTACCAATTCCAAGGGAATTTTACAGACGTTAAATGTTTGCTTTGATTATTTCTGATTTACTTACTTGTATTGAGAGGTAATACATTGAAAGAGATTGCAATTTTCTTCTCACAATTTGGCATGTTATCTTACACACACACACACACACACACACACACACACACACACACACACACACACAAACATACACCATACTGGAAGTGAAGATTTTCATATTTTACTACTACCGAAAGCTAAATTCTAATAGAAAAGCAAAAAAAAATTGACTCTAGCTATATATCATCTTATGTCAGATAGGTAAATATGGCAGATCATTAGGAAACTTGTATAAACTAATGGGATCTGATATGCCATACTCAAAGTTCAACTTGATCCTTATGTTAAATGAATAAACACCTATATAAAGTCTTAAGCAGGAAATGCCATTACCTCAAACAAAGCTTTTAATAACAGCCTAAACCAAAATTTTACAGGTTCTAAGATTTATCTAGGGATAAAACTACCTTTTTTTTTTTTTTTTTTTTTTTAATATAACTCATTTCACCTAGGCATTTGGAAAATACTATGATTGAATTATTTTTAAAATATATAAATGACTAGTTCAACAACTCATTCTTCAACCTTCTAAGGAATATTTTGTTTATTAAGAGGTTTATTATTTCAAAGGAATCTCTAATTTATGAAATTTCAGGCAATATGAGAGACAGATAGGTTTCTCTGGAATTACTCTAAGGTAGATGGAACTTGCTGGAAATTTGCCAAAAGTGGTAGTTTGAATGAATGTGGATTATGGAGATGTGGAAAGTTTTAGAAGGAGCATGCACTTTGCTACTCTGTCTTTGCTTTCTTCAAAGATAGTCTGTTCAGCAGTGATTAGAAAAATCTAATTCATGCTCCCTCCCTATGACCATTCCCTACCCTTTAAATTTTTTTTCTTAGAGTAGAGCTTACCTACATACAAGCTATAGTGCCCTTAATGTAAGGGGCCTCAAAATTCATATTTATATATAAGTATTAAAAGTTATTTAGTTTCAACAAAACTTGTAGCTTAACTCAACATAATATTAATAATAAAAATGAATTTGAATCTTGCCATATCTACTTGCTTCTTTTCTTCTGCTTACACATGTCAACTTATCCCCCATCCACAAAAACAGAAACAGAAAAAAAATTTATTTAATTTAAATATCCCCATCCACTGTGTTTCTATATCTAGCCAGCATTTCTCAACTGAACATGCTGAGAAAACTATCTTATCTAGGTGTTGCTACTTCTCTCATTTAAAAAAATTTTTTTTGTGGTTTCACTGTCATTCTCTTGGATGAAATAATTGATTGTTTCTATGATTTGTGGTTTGACACACTCATTTTTAGGATTAGATTATATAATTTCCAATTAGCTTTTGGTCAATTTTTCCATGGTCCTTTATTACATGTAATTTTTATTACATCATAATCAGAAAAGGAGGCATTTGCTGTTTCTGCCTTTCTGCATTTCATTGTGGGGTTTTTATGACCAATTACATGACTGATTTTTGTGTAGGTGCCATGTCCTTCTCTATACCTTTTTAATCCCCATTCAGTTTTCTCTAGAGGGTTATCATATCTAAGTTTTCTAAGATTCTATTCCCTTCATTAGCTTCTTTCTTATTTATTTTGTGTTTTATCTAATTTTGAGAGGGAAAGATTAGTATAGTTTTGTTGTCTATTTTTTTCCTGTAATTGACTTAACTTCTCTAAATATTTAGATGCTCTACCACTTAGGGTATACATGTTTAGTATTGATATTCTTCTCCTCCCTTCTTCTTCAAGGTCCATGTGGTGTCTTGAAAATGTTAGATTTAAGCACAGAAGAACTGAGCAAATTCATGTTTTCTGGGCAAGCTTCAATTTTTGTTTTCATTACATGTTATTTTGGTACTTGTCTAAAATTAGATTATTTTGATTGTGTTAAGAATGACTATGTCTTTAACATGAATAAAATTTGGATTTTTATCAAATGCTTTTTATCTGGCTAAACAGAAAGCATTACTGATTCTGGTACTCACAACTTATGTAACCTGGCATAAATTGTTCAACCTCTCTGGATTTCAGTGTCTTTATCTATAAAAATAAGAGAATTGGTCTAGATGCCCTCAAAAATCCATATTAGCCATTAATTCTCCTGTATAGCAAAACCTGAGACTTGTTCCCCATACCCATACCATTCTTAATGAAAAAACTACTCCCATTCTAAAGTGAGCACTGCTAATTTCCAATCAGTAATACAGGAGCGGCGCATCATCATTTTATATACAGTGACTATATCATATGCACACTTATGAAAGCTGTGTCACATCAAACTGATCAAAATAAAGTTATTTCCTATTTTTGTCCTAAATAGAAATTAACCTTAAAGATCTGAGTTGAGTCTGTGAGCTTGCATTTTAAGATCCTTTCAGATTTTAAAATCTTCCTAATTATGAACTTTTACATGGGTGATTAGAAATATACTTCACTTGTTATGAAAATCAATGATTTGCTTGTTTTCAATAAACTCTTATAAGACTATGTATGAAAAAAAGGCCCTTCAAAGTTTATTTTATAAAAATGTTATCCCTTTGAAAAATGTCATGATTCAAACAAGACAATTTCTTCTTAACATTTATTTAACTGTGTTATCACCATTGAATGATAAATAAAGAAGACATTATTTGCAGTCCATGTTTGGAATATGGGCCTTTGAAATCTACTCATTTCTGTGAAAAAAAGTGAATGAATGTAGCATTCATAGTTTAGGAAATAACTTTTTCTCTTCTCTGAAAATGTAACTTCCCATTAATGAAGATTTTTATTTTCTTAGATCTTGAAACTTCCTCATCTACAAAATCAGTAGGAATTACATTTTTCAAATTCTCACAGCATAATTATATATATATATATTCATGTTTTTCCAAGAAATGAAACAAAATGAATATAGGTTAGACTTTATTTTTCCATGGAATGTATCAGATCATAGATTTTGGAAAATAAAATTTGAGAACGACCTGTCATCTACATCAGAATCCTGAAGAGTCATTGCATTATATTGTGGCAGTAACTCTTATTGTCCTCCTCCCCAGTCTACCTATTGACTTTCTCTACTAAGGACTCTTTATACACTTTAATCTCACAAACTAGAGAGAGACTGATTTAGATATTGACACATCTATGGACTTTTAAAGCTTTATCCCTTTCAGAAGGGAATGAGGTGGTTAGTCTCCTTTATGCTTATCACATTGTATAATTATGTTTGTGGCTTGAAGTTAATGGAATTGGGAAATTTATTTGGAAGATGAAAACTCCATTAGAAGCAAGTGCATGTGAATACATGACCACATCCTTGACTTTCTAACTGAGATAATCTTATATATCTTAATGAGCCCCAAATCCCAGCCTGAAGTTTATATCTCTGTCCCATAACTGCAGAATAGAATGTTGTAGGTCAGAAATAGAAAAGGACTGTGAAGATATGGTATTTATGTGGCCTGGGAAGAAGAGGAGTTCAAATAGGAAAGCCTGCTCATTCTCCATCCTTCATCAACTACAGTAAAATTTGAGGGCAAAGCTGTTCTGAGCAGACTGTTGAGATGGTGAAAATATATTACACAAGATAAAGGAAATCAAGCTCAGTCCACCCACTTTTGGGGAGTGAAAACATCACTCTACAAGGTTAAAACAACCTTTCAAAATGGGGGAGGGGAGAGAAAGAGAGACAAAGAGAGAGAGACAGAGATAGAGACAGAGAGAGGAAGAAGGAAGGGAAAGAAATAGAAGTAGAAAAGAAAATAAATCTATCCATGAATCTTTTTTTGTCTTTATAATACCAAATTTACATTTTCCATTACTGAGTTTCTCCTTTACTATATGGACCAGTTGCTATTTTGAGATTCTGTAGCTATAATGCAGTGTACATCAGAGAACTATATAAACATCATTAAATCATTAAAAATGATTCAGCATTAGAGTATTATTCATTCATCCATCCACTCAAGACTAAGCATCTACTTGATAGTAGCACTTTACTAAATACTGTATTAAAATGGAATTCAGTCCTTAGGATGGAGGCACTGAAAGGAATGTATCCTGAAGGCATTATTACCAAAGTATTATAGATGTTAATGACAACATGAATCATTTAAGTTGCTTGGTTCCAATTCATTACTTGTATCTCAAATCAGAACACTTAATGTTTGGTCTGTGGTATATCTGAAGTCTTGGGATTTCCCTTTAAAGGTTAAAAACTCTGTGTGTGTGTGTGTGTGTGTGTGTGTGTGTGTGTGTGTGTGTGTGTGTGCACAAGTGCAAGGGCTCATGCTGGAGTGTAGAGGGGCGGAGAGAGTTGGTATTAATCAGACTGATTGAGAACATACTTCCCTGGGTCTATTTAGTTTTCTATTTGAAATTATGCTTGATCTAAGAGATCAGAGACAGAACTATTCAAAACAGAATATTACCCAGGGAGACTTTCTAGGTTTTATATGCACATCATGAAAATGTAATTTTGGATATGAATCTACCTCATCAGGGGAAACATGGTCACATTAAGTCCTTGAGCAAATGGAATGTCAGCTTGTCAGTTTTATGTGACTTTGATTTTGCCATCTTGTGGCTGTTATATTTGAATATAAATAGTAATTCATTATGGAATAGAAGGCTGGCCTAGAAGGGTAGCTTAACGTATAAGTATTCGATTTTTGGTTTTGACACTTGATCCCTCCAGTTTCATAGGTATATAGAATTCCTAGGGAATACAAATCTGCCAAATAAATAAGAAACTTTTCTGCAACTTGTAGCCATCAAAATTTAATAGGGGCATTGAGAACCTGTGCCTGAGGCAGTTATTGAACCCAGGTTTTCTTTCTTTTTTAAACATTTCTTTTTTTATTAAAGCTTTTTATTTTTCAAAACATATTCATGGAGAATTTTGCAATATTAACCCTTGCAAAATCTTGTGTTCCAATTCCCCCCCTTTTTCCTCACCTCCTGCCCTAGATGGCAAGTGGCCCACTAATCACTATACCACCCGGCTGCTTAAGTACTGAACTCAAATCTCATTTATGAATGGACCTTTTCTAACATAGTTCCTATATAAATGACAAAGCAAATCATATTTGGTTTCAGAAGCAGTTAAGCTTTAATTATCTAGATGAAAACAATTTTTAATCTGTCTTTGTACATTTTCTGAAACAAATCAGCTTTGCCAAAATTGACATTTGTGAGCATATCAAACTACTTACACAAATTGTGTTGAAGCAGCCTCCAGCAGTAGAGAAACACTTATTTGCATATAAATATTTACCATACTAATTGAAAAGTTTTTCATTAAAGTAGGTCTGATTAATTATTGAGCACTTGCAATGTGCCAGTCACTGAAGGTCCTATGACAAAAAAAAGGCAAAGTCCCTGCCCATAAGAACTTATATTCTATAGGAATATAATCTGTCCATATAGGAGTCAAAAGATCTGGATCCAAATCCTGATTCTCTGCTAGCTTGTGGACTCTAAGTAAGTCATTTCATCTCTCAACTTCAGTTTTGCAATCTGCAAAATGGAGATGACATTTGCAAACTTATACAAAAAACTGAAATTGCTAATGAATGTGACAGTGCTTTGTAAATATAGATGTTTAGTAAAAAAATTTTCAAAAATCTAAAGCAATTTATATATTTACTTACCCATTTAGAGAAAATATAAGAAATAAGATAGCATTTTATTATAATAGATGAAATTCAAGAAGAGAATACTTTGCTCTATTTGTCATGTGTATTTGAAGGAATAAAACTGTATTTAAAAAATATTTTGTGTTGGGACTCACCGTGAAGACCAGTTTTCTCCATCAATAATCCATTGTTGCTGCTATTCAATAATTTTAGTCAGGTTTGACTCTGTGATCCAAATTGGGTTTTTCTTGGCAAAGATACTGCAGTGATTTGCCATTTCTTTCTCCACTTATCTTGCAGATAAAGAAACTGAGGCAAAATGGTTAAATGATTTGTCCAAGGTCACATAGCTAGTAGGTATCTGAAGCCAGATTTGAACTCAGAAAGATAAGTTCAGACCTGACATTATATCCACTTCACCATCTAGCTGCTCTCATAGTCCATAATGAATTTAATCTACAGGGACAAAATCATATAATCTTAGACTTTGAAGAGACTTTTCAAGTTATCAAGTCTGAACTATATCTGAGTCCCTCCAATAACAACTCCAACAAATGGGTATTCATTTACTATAATGAGATTTTATTTGTATCAAAATTAAAATGAGTTCTTTGAATTCCTGTTAGAATCCTATTTGAAGAATCCTTCATTTGAAGAGATTAGGTAGCCTAGCTGTAGTAAACCTTTAATCAATGCTTATTATTTGATTTAATTTTATATTGTCTGCTCCAGACAATATATTGTATTAATATATTGTAACTAGATAAGATGTAAAAAATTATGGAGATATGAGAAAATACGTTCAAATTCCCCCCCCGATGCATATTACCTGTATGATGTTGGGTGGCAGCCTTCATCTCTCTAAATCTTAGATTATTCATCCGTAAAATGAGAGCCTTGAACCAGAAGGCCTCTGAACTCTCTTCTAACTCCAAATCTATAGTCATAAATTGATTATTTTGTGATGCACATATAAGAGGGACTTGTGCATATGTTGAATTCATTAGTGTACTTATGATATAAGTTTTCCATATGATAGAGGCTAGACAACCTATTTCTATGAGTTAAGATAACATGTAGTGAAAATATCCTGGAAGACATTTTGTGCATATGCGGTCATTCAGTGTAAATGGTTCTAGTTTGCTAAATACCCAGTTAGGAGAAACCTTTTGAGTGTCTAGATAGTCAGAAGTGGAAGTGACTTCAAAAGGCACTAGGATTGAGATTCAAGCATTTTTTCTTCAGCCTCTTTATTTTATTTATTTTTTTCTTTTCTTTGTGATCTGTTGATCTGATTCCTTGATTGTATTTGGTGAGAGACAATGCTGTAAAGGAAGAAGGTTTGGGATCACTGGAGAGTACAGACCTGAGATTTTAGTCTATACTGGCATATTTTCTATTTTTTAACTAGGTAAGTAATTGTGAATTTTAAAATGTTAAAAGAATGAAGATTTGGGTTGTGTTTTACAAATGGTCAAACATTCATGCCCTAAGACACAAATAACCTTTGGGAGTGATCTTCAGGCCCCATTCAATAGGTGAGATGAAGACTCAGGCCACATCTGAATGTAATCTTGGCAGAAGTAATTTTAAGAAGAAACTACTAAATTTGAACCTCCTCTCCCCAAGACCAAATTGGGATAAGGGGAAATTTGCCTTTGGGGTAACAAGAGAAATTTTTTTCTACTTTCATTTTTACCATATCTTTGGGGGAAAAAAATCACATTGTAAAAGATTAGTTGATGTTGTTATCTGGAGCCAAAGACTAGTCCCTAATTGTTGTCCTTTATTTTTGAAGATGATCATGACATCAGGGAGCTGACATGCAAATGAATTTTACTGAAGTGAGGGAAGGTTGTGTGATGTCACCAGCCTCACTTTCTTCTCCACAGCTATCAGGATTCAGTGACAAAATATAGATCAGCATAACTAGAGATGGCCCTGGACAAAATGGGGGACATTGGTTTTTTTAAACTAAGGTGTTTATCAGGTCTCAGTTTCACTGAGGCAATGCACAATCAGTAATTAAGGTTAGGGAAGGGGCAGAGGATGGCCTAATTAAAAAACAAAAACAAAAACAAAAAAACAAAACATGAATCTGGTAGAGGAAGACCCTCAGGGTTTTTGGTCAAAATAGAAACAATTGCAATTTAGATGGAGTTAAGAGACTAAGTCTCTAGAATCTTCCAGTAAAAGAGGAAGACATGTTGAGGTCTCAAGTCCAGAGTGTCAAAGAGGCACCCTTACAACCTCCATATGTCTAGAAGTCTGAAAAGCAGATGTACGAGGTCTCAGTCTGAGAGTAAGCTCAGAACCTATTTGCGACACATAGATTTTGTTCAACTGCATTCAAATGTATACATTCTAATGTTGGTTTTTTATTTTTATTTTTTAATTTTATTTATAATTTTTTGACAGTATATATGCATGTCATTTTTTTTTATAACATTATCCCTTGTATTCATTTTTCCAAATTATCCCCTCCCTCCCTCTACTCTCTCCTCTAGATGACAGGCAATCCCATACATTTTATATGTGTTACAATATAACCTAGATACAATATATGTGTGTAAATACCATTTTTTTGTTGCATTAAGTATTAGATTCCAAAGGTGTAAGTAACCTGGGTAGATAGATAGTAGTGCTAACAATTTACATTCACTTCCCAGTGTTCCTTCTCTGGGTATAGTTGTTTCTGTCCATCATTGATCAACTGGAAGTGAGTTGGATCTTCTTTATGTTGAAGATATCCACTTCCATCAGAATACATCTTCATACAACATTGAAGTGTACAGTGATCTTCTGGTTCTATTCATTTCACTCAGCATCAGTTGATATAAGTCTCTCCAAGTCTCTCTGTATTCCTCCTGTTGGTCATTTCTTACAGAACAATAATATTCCATAACCTTCATATACCATAATTTACCCAACCATTCTCCAATTGATGGACATCCATTCATCTTCCAGTTTCTAGCCACTACAAAAAGAGCTGCCACAAACATTTTGGCACATATAGGTCCCTGTCCCCTCCTCAGTATTTCTTTGGGATATAAGCCCAATAGCAGCAATGCTGGATCAAAGGGTATGCACAGTTTAATAACTTTTGGGGCATAATTCCAGATTGCTCTCCAGAATGGTTGGATTCCTTCACAACTCCACCAATAATGTATTAGTGTCCCAGTTTTCCCACATCTCCTCCAATAATGTTGTTTTTTTTTTTAATTTCAATTTCACCTTCTCTTTTTTCCTATATATTCATGTGTGCATATGTATACAATACATATACCTACATACTTTTAAGTTATTAAAAGCAAGTTTAGTAGACAGAGAAAGGAAATATTTTAGACAATTTATTGGAATTCCAGTAAACCATGGGAGAATCTCTTCTGGCATTTTTATGGATAAATGAAAAAAATATGACCCAGATAATAGGATCATTTTATGAATTTAGTCAAATTACTAAAATGAAATTTTAGGAATGGATTGATAGCCCAAAGAGAGATCCTTAGCAATGTGAAAAATGGTTCAGTCCTCACTTTTGTCTTGTTGAAAGGACTTAGAGGAAAACATAAATGGCATGCTTATGAAATATATAGATTGAAATGAAGCTGGGATATATAAACTTGCAGAGTTAGGGTCCAAAGTGATATTGATAAGCTGAAATGATGGGCAAAATGGTAAAAGCTAACTAGATGCAATTTAGTAGAGATTAAGGTTGTATATTTATGTCCAAAAAACAAATTATTCAAAGAGAGGATAATCTAAAAATGTTAGGATAATAAATTATATGAAAAAGATATATTTGTTAAACAACTGTAAGCTCAATATGAATCAAAACAGTGACTTAGCTTGTATTGTAAGTTCCTTCAAGGCAGGCTCTATACCTTATTTCATTTTTGTTTTCCCAACATCTATACCAGCACATGATAAATGATTGTTGACTAATCAATCAATTGTGATAAGACAGCTAATAAAACTTATGCAAGTATGAGGATTTTGGTATCTGAGTCTGCATGAGTGCAAACAGCAGGTGTTGAAACTTGTGACATGTCATGGAGGCAAACTTTCAAATGGAGAAGAGGACTATAATCAGAAAAGTCATTTTTCATAAGTCTCTCATTAGTCTCCTGGCTCAACCCTTTGATGTGTGTAATATTCTTCTCTAAATTATAATGTTCTCTGGGAGCAGGTTTCTTGGGGGGCTTCTGGAGGCAGCCAGTAATCACCACAAGTGCAGCCAGGGATTAAAGTCCAAATCCTTTGTCTCCTTCAAAGTCTTATCTCCTTCACTTGGGGCTTGGCTAGTTTTCTGGAGGCCTTCTAGATCTTGCCTCTAGTCCTTTGTCTCTGCCAGCTTCTGTCTCTAGCTCCCTCCGAATGTTTCCAAATCCAAAGGTTTGTACTTCAGCCTCCAGCCAGCACAAAGGTGGAAAATGGAATTAATCTATCTCCATCTCCGAGAGTGGGCTTGTCCTTTAGTGGACTTGACAGCTCCTCCTTTAAAGGTGAATCTTGTGGAATTGTAAGTACTAAGTACATGTCAATTAGAGAATCATTATCTCATCAATTCCACTTTCAAGTTTCAAGTTCTGGCCCATAACATCTCCTTGTAGGATCAGATCAATTACACTGAACCATGCTAAATTAGATTATTATTGTCTCTATCAACTTCAGTGACTTAGCACCTTGTAAGAATCCTAACAATGTATTGACCATTTAATTACCCCAACTAAAGAAGTCTTACTGGATCTCTTTTCCCTTTTCTTCCCCATGGGTTATAGAAGGAACTCTGGAAGGATCCTACTCACGAACAGCTCTCAGGCACCACTGTTTCTTGTGTTTCTTATGCCCCACATTTGGTTGGCATATGTTTTGAGAGCAACTTGCCAGTGGCTGCTGGAGGTCTAACTCAGACCTCTAGAATGGATCTCTTCATGTGAGAGGATGATGATGATACAAGGAGACTGAGGCAGTTACTGTTCTCTGACCTCTCCCCTCTTCTCTCCAATTTATTTCATTCTCAATCCACAAGGAACATTTGTGAAGGCTGTTTTGCAACTCCTTCAAGTTTGATTCATAGCTGTGGAGGCTCTTGGAGAGTTGACCTGCCCTTCACTTAGGTATGGTCCTTAACAAAGAGATAGTCCAAAACCAATCTATTGTCCATCACTTCTCGTGTCAGGGAGTCCAATGATTCCTGCAGGTTTTGAAGTCCTGCAACAATCTCATTAAATTTTTTTGATGTACATGAGTCAATTGCCATACACATTGTGTTAACAGCCATGCTTTTTCAGTGGCAAATTTACTCAGATATGGAATCACCAGATGTTTCCTGGGTCTTCTCCTTTGTTTCAAAGATCTTCTCTTTTTCCATCTCTCTCTGATGGACAAGGCAGATAAGGTTTGTTGGCACTCAGCTGATGCCTTTTCCATCTGTAGAGATACAAACAAACCCTCTCCCCCAAGCAGTTAACCTATCTGGTCCTTTCCATTCACCACTTTCTGGATCTCTCTACATCACCTGGCGATTATCTAAAGATAGTGGAGCTGCTCGTGCTGGACACTGCCCTTCCAGTAGGTCATGAAACCTGTCTCCTGGAGCCAGTACATCTTTATCATAAATAAGAAATTAGTATAAAGAGCTAAATTTAGATGTTCTCTAGGGTTACCTGTGTCTCCCCCTTTCTTTTGTTTTTGGAGAAGTGTTTTGATGTCTCTGTTTCTCCTCTCTACTATTGCCTATCCTTGAGGATTAAAAGGTATGCCAGTGGTATGTAAAATCCTGATATTGTATGTAAAAGTGTGCAAAATGTTTAGAAGTATATGTAGGTTCACTGTCTGTTTTTATTGCTTGTGGCACACCCATTTAAAGACTCTGGATTTAACAGTGGCTACCATCATGCCCCATGTGTTTTTTGCCTGGGACCCTGGAATCTAGCCCCACTTCCCATTTCCCACTGTAAATTCTGATGCCCAGTGGAAGCCCTTGTTACATTTTGGACATGGGATTTTGGGTCTTGTTCTTCCATCCTATTCTTTCACTTTATCTTTTTGCCAACATTGAGCTTTCATATGCCCTATATTATCATGTTGAAAGCATCGATGTGTCTCTTTGGAAATCCCTTCCCAAGAGGGACCCTGTTTTCCCATTTTCAGATTTTGAAAAGCCTTCATCATAGTCTGGGCAAAAAAGGTATTTGTGCCCATTATGACACAGCATCTTATGGTCTCATCTAAAGGAACATTCTTTTTTAGTTCTAGTATAATTTTTCTACAGTTCTCAGCATTTTTCTAGCAACTTTTCCTATCATATTTCCTGTTACTACATTTTTACCAATAGTTGGTGTGACAGCTGTCTGCTGACATCCCAAGAAATCAGCAGAGGGTTCATTTGGACCTTGCACTATTTTTGTGAAGACTTTTCCCTCTATCTTGTTTTCCTGGGAGGGTGCCCCATGCTTTGCTAGAAGCAGAAGCAATTTTCTCATATGCTGCCAAAGGGTAATTTGTATTAAAGTGTCTGCATAAAGACCTACACCTGCTAGTTGACCAAAGGTGATTGGTATGTATTAACTCCAGGTTGCCTCTGTCATTGGGCTTGCATTCTACAGATACTATAGAATATGATAAATGATTGTTGACTAATTGATCAATTGTGATAAGACAGCTTATAAAACTTATACAAGTATAGGATTTTGGCTGTTAATAGAAACATTGCCCAAGAAAAAGGATCTTATAGTGCCAGTTCAATCTGCAAAGGTTAACCCCACCTAAAATATTGTATTCAGTTTAAAGTTCTCTATATTAAGAAGGATGATGATATAAATCACCCAGATTAGGAGAAGAAATATTACTTAAATAATCATATATTAGAAAAAAAATTGATACCCTTGTCATAAACCTTGTTCAGGTCAGAGTTTTTCCAAAGACTTAGAGAGGGGATCAAAGATGGTAGCTGAAGTGGAATACAAGACCATCCTATGCATACTTTCAAGTGTATATACAGGGCATTCTACTAGAAATTGTATCAGGCTAATTGGACTGTTTTCTCCGAATCACTTCAAAAAAAGAAGATTGCCTACATCAAACTTGAAGACAAAGTATTGGGAGAGCCATTTGCTCACTGGATCAATATTCTGGAACTCCTGTGGAGATTGTAATATATTCTAGCCTATCCTTTGTGATTCAGATTCAAGATGGTACTGGATATAGTGCTTTCACTGGGATTGGCTTTACAGATGGAATGATGTCTTTGACTTAAACATTTCTCTGAAAGATCAATTCAAATGGGTAAAGTAGGTATGTGAGATTACCAAAGAATCTCAGGAAATGGATACTTTCCTTAAGTAGGATGTAGGCCTTAAGGAAAGACACATGTTCAAACTGAGTAGTGGGAATATCACAACAACAAAAAATAGAGATGAATACTGCCCCCTCTACCTGGGGGGAGTGATTAGTTCCCCACTTTCATCTTTAGTACCCATTGTTACTCATGTCACCCCACCTATCATCCAGAAATCTAACAAGGAAATGATGCAAATATCCTGTTATACTTTGATTTTAGTACCTGCTCCAGTTCCTGCTCCTGTTCCTACTTCTTCAATGACTGATCTATGGGAAGATTTCAGTACTACATCCAATTCTGTTCTGTTAAATACTACAGCCATCCAACTGGGTCCAATTCTAAGTAGCAGGGATAAACTTGAAGACCAATACAGTTTAAGGGCACTAATTTTAAGGGGGAAATTAGGAAACTCCACCTTTTCCAGAACTGAAATTGCCAAGCAGTCTTTAAAAAAAAACTTTATTGCAATCAAGAGCTAGTTTATGTACCTACCTATCATTGATTCCTTTTTGTATAGGCAGTGAGGATCTCCTGCTAACTAACAAGACTGAGAAGTGGGTGTAAGCCTACTTGTCACTGAGCATACATTGCTTGTAGGGTCAGGGTCTCTATCTCAAGGGGAATTTATCTATACTCACAGTAGCTTAACTCTCCTTTTTCAAATCCATACTGTTTTTCCAAGGCTATCTAGTAGCCCATTGCCCTTTTTCGTGGTATTATGGCAGGGTAGTTGAATGACCTTTCTCGGTAGGTGTTCACCTTTTTAGAGCTCCATTTGATTTCTGCTATTGAAGGGACTTATTTCTTTGGGTACAAATCTTAGGAAAGAAGGAAATACTGACCCCATTACTGTCTTTTTTTTATTCTAGGCTTCAAGTTGAGATAGGGTTGTTTGAGATTAATTTCAGAACTGTGTTTATAAAATGGTGAAATGTGATTGTAAAGCTTTATAAATAGACAGCTGAAGCCCTTGTCCTCCACTTTTTGCCTTATTCTGCTCTTACTAATCTCAGTTGGGAAATGACAATGCTGGGAGCAACTCCATTATCCTCTTCTATATTTATACATCGCTTACTTTGAAAAAAGATTTGTGGCTGGTACCACTTGTTCTATCACCTTGTGTTTCTTCACCAGGGCAATGTCTCTGACAAGGGTAAGATTTCTGAATAGCTCTTCTCCCACATTGTCCATTAGGTAGGTGTTAGGTTCCTGTAGTTTCATCTAGTTGCTTCATCTGAAGCAAGGTCTCTTTTTTTTGTCTTTTATGTGACCTAGAGTTGAGGAAGTCAGGATCCATGCATTGGGAAAGTACAAAATACTTAGTCCTCTTGCAGGTAAGTTATAATGTGCCCTTCCTTCCTTGGTACTTGATGTTTGACCTGGATTATATTGTGGAACCATGCATGTTTTCTCTACCCATTTCCAATAAGGTCTGGCCCTTTTAACCAGAGATATCAATCTCCTGTACTCAGTTTTTCAAGCAAGGATTACTATCATGTTTATATCTGCCATTTTAAAGAAAGTCAGGAAAATCATAGCTATGGAATTTTGACAAATTTTGAAAAGCAGAGGCTCTGATAACTTTTGCCCAGAGGAATATCAGAAAAAAGTTTGGAAATTTTTTTGTTTGTTTTGTTTTTACAACACTTTACTTTCTTTCTCACAATACTGTGAAGAGTTTTCTTTCCCATAAGAAAGGACATTATCATTTGTTTCTGTTAAGGAGCTAATTATGATGAGGGGAGGGTTTGTTGTGATAAAAAGTATAATTTTTTGCCATCAGGCTATACTTTTATTCTGAGTGAAGAACCTTTGAATCCAACCTGGAAATACATATTTTCTTCTTTTTCTCTGAAATATTTTCTTGTCCTTCCCATGGACTTATGGGTCCATGTTTGTTTTTGTCTTTTTTTCCTGGGCTATGTATCAAACAGTTTTGTGCTTGCTGAGCTCTGGAAGGTTCTTTTTCCTTTTAAATGGAAAACACTGAGGGAAAATATGGAAAATCACTAGTGGTTAACAATTTGGTAGCCTATTTTCTCATCTTTCTTCACCTGTTCTTACATTATATTCCCCAAGATGATAATACATTATGTATTTGAACTATTGACAAACTAGAAAAAAGAAACATATGTATAGAAAATAGAAAACATAAAGTAAATTGGTACAAAAATAGTAATTAAAATATAAAAAAGAATAAAAAGAAAAATAAATTGAACAAGCTTTAAATGAGTTCCCTTAGGGGGAAAAAACAAGGACCAAATGGATTCACAAGTGAATTCTATGAAAAGGTTAAGGAAAAATAGGCAAAGAAGGAGTCCTTCCAAATTTCTTTTATGATATAGATATGGTTTTGGTACCTAAACCAGAAAGAGTAACTACAAAATTACAGAACAACTTCCCTAATGAATATTGATGCAAAAATAAATAAATAAAATGCTAGCAAGGAGATTATGACAAAAATCATGCCCTATGACCAGGATGGATTTATACCAGGAATGCAGATTTGATGCAGTATCAGGAAGACTTATCCATATAATTGACCATATCAGTAGTTGGTTGTTATTCTTCATACTCAAAGAAGATAAAAATGATATCACTCTATGCGTCAAAATACAGTGAGCCTGACTCTGGCTCATTAGACCAAAATGAACTCAGAAAGCTTTGTTACAGGTCAGACATCTATAATCCATATGAACATTTGGAGTAAAGATGTCTCTAAATCTGCACATCATATGTTTCTTTTGAGCTACTACAATTTTACTTTCCTCATAGAGGAGAGAGCTTTCTTTAATGTGGGCACACTATGTTGGGTAATCCTGTGCCAATTTCTCCCTTGTTCCACAATTGATTCCAGAGTTCTTCAGAGAAACTTGAGCATGTTCTTGTATTGCTTCTTCTGTTTTCTGGTGGGTACTTCCTTATGTGAAGTCTCTGTAAACTAGTCTTAAGCAATAGCAACTTTTGGCAATATAATATAATACAAACAATATAGTCAGCTCATCAGAGTTGCGTAATCTGCATTAGAATTTGAATGCTTGGCAGTTCATCTAGAGAAAGAACCTCGATGTCTTATTTTACTAGATGATTTTCAGGATCTTTCTAAGACAATTCAGATGGAAGCATTTCAGTTTCCTGTCATATCACTTGTAAGCTGTCATAACTGTTTACAGTCATATAACAATGAGATCAACATAATGTCTCTGTTGATAAACAGCCCAATACCCTTTCTCCCTCACAATTTTTTTCAAAGTTTCCAAATGCTGAGTTAACAATGTGTGTGTCAACCTCATTATATATGGGAATATACTTGAAAACTATCCCTGAAAAGTCAAGATAAATGAATATATCCATAACACTTAAATTTTCTCTATTTTCTGTAAACAATGGTTTCATAGGTGGCTCTCTTCAACAATGAGATGATCCAAACCAGTTCTAATTGTTCAGTAATGAAGAGAATCAGCTACACCCAGAGAGAGGCCTATGGGAAATGAGTGTGGACCACAATATAGCATTTTCACTCTGTTATTGTTTGCTTGCATTTTTGTTTTCCTTCTCAGGTTTTTTTCTTGAACAGCAAGATAACTGTATAAGTATGTTTACATATTTTGTATTTAACATATTTAACATAACTTTAACATATTTATCATGTATTAGACTACCTGCCATCTAGAGGAGGGAGTAGAGGGAAGTAGGAAAAAAGTTTAAACAGAAGGTTTTGCAAGGGTCGATGGTGAAAAACTACCCATGCATATGTTTTATAAATAAAAAGCTATAATAATTAAAAAAAAAACAATGGTTTCATATATAGATGCTAGTGCTGACTAGTAAAGAACCATTATTTTCTTGGTGTCAATTGTTAGGGCAAATTTAACACACAAGTGCAGGGAATTGATTCTTGCTTTGTTGCATTTCAACATTAATGCATGTTCACCTGCACATAAAAAGTCATATACCAATTATGCTTCTATTTTAGTTTTGACTTGTAGCGTTTCAAATTAAATAATTTACCATCTGTGAGGCAGCTAACATTAATGCCATTTTTGTCTTTGTTGAAGACATCTGATAACAACACTGAAAACTTCATGTTAAAAAACACCAGAATAAGCACACAAATCTACTTTATTCCACTAGTGATCAAAAAAGCACAAGAGCATTGTCCGTGAATCAGAACCCATGCAGGCATATCATCATGGAAATAACATATAATATTGATGAATTTCTCTGTGCAATAAAATTTTGCCATGATCTTCCACAATCTCATACCACTTAAAATATCAAAGGCCTTGATCAGATTGATGAACATTGTCAACATACCTCTGTTCTGCTCTTGATATTTCTCCTAGAGTTGTCAGGTAGTAAACATCATATTAACTGTTTCATTGACTTACTGAAGTTACACAGGCTCTCCAGTAAATGACTCATTTCCAAGTGAATGATCAGACTATTAAGAAGGATTCTGGCAAGAACCTTGCCAGAGATGACTAAGAGAGAGACAACTCCCCTTCACCCTGCGGTAATTGATATAGGATAATTGATTTTCTTTTCCTTTATAGAGATGTACAAGGGAGACATTCTTGAACTCCTGGTGGATAACTTCTTTTGTAATGTTTCACAAGATTTCAGTCAGCTTTTGAATAATCTCACCTAGAATGGAATCAGCCCCGGGTGTTTTGTTACGTGAGAGGAGCCTAATGGGATTCAAAACCTCTTCTTCAATTGGAAGTTCAGCTAGAGAGGCACTGACTTCAACCTGAAGTATACACTTAATGGCTTTAGAATAATGATGATCTGTAGAGAATGATATGGGAGGGTTCAGCCCATCTCTTCAACATTTTGTTCTTATCATTAATCAAGGCAGCTCTCTCAGCTCAAGTAGTTGAGTTGCACTATAGGTCTTTGGTTTCTAAATAGTCTTCAGGGCTTTGCAAAAGTACATTGGGTTGTTACTAACAAGCCTAAAACTGAATTTCATCTGCCTTCTTATTGAGCCAAGAATCACACATTTCTCTAGGCTTTGATATACTATACTTTTGATGAAGTTAAAAACTGCCTTCTTAGAGATGGACAAACTATCCTTCCTGGTAAATCCTGTGCAGTTCTTTTTGTGTTTGTTTATTTCACAGCTTTTGAATTTTCCCATTATTTTGATAAAACCAACCTTGATGTTTGTGAATGTTGTAGCCCAGATGAATAAATGTGTGTTGTATATCAAATTTCTAAAAACTACTCACTCCTTTTCTGCTCCACTGTTGACAATTGTGTGTTGGTTCAGTTTTCCCTCCAAGTGAGCAACAAACCATTTATGCTCAGGTTTTTTTTAATTTTCTTTCTAGATGTATAGATATATTTTCAATATCTAACCAAGTTCTTTTTAAAAATAGATATTTACATACAAAACATATGCATGGGTAATTTTTTTTAACATTTAACATGGTAATTTTAACATTAACACCCTTCCCTAGATGGCAGGTAGTCCCATACATGTTAAATAAAGCAGATGTTAAATACAATATATGCATACATATTTATACAGTTATTTTGTTGTACAAGAAAAATTGGTTTTAGAAAGAAGGTAAAAATAACCTGAGGAGAAAAACCAAAAATGCAAGCAAACAATAACAGAAAGAGTGGAAATATTATGTTGTGGTCCATATTCATTTCCCAGTGTTCTTTCTCTGGGTGTAGCTGGTTCTTTTTATTACAGATCAGTTGGAACTGATTTGGATCCTCTCATTGTTGAAGAGAGCCATGTCCATCATGTTGTACTTTTGAAGTGTATAATGATCTCCTGGTTCTGCTCATTTCACTTAGCATCAGTTCATGTATGTCTCTCCAAGCCTTTCTGTGTTCATCCTTCTGGTCATTTCTTACAGAACAATAATATTCCATAACGTTCATATACCATAATTTACTCAGCCATTCTCCAATTGATGGGCATCCATTCAATTTCCAGTTTCTAGCCATTACAAAAAGGGCTGCCCCAAATGTTTTTGCACATATGGGTCCCTCTCCCTTCTTTAATATCTCTTTGGGATATAGGCCCAATAGTAACACTGCTGGATCAAAGGGTATGATAACTTTTTGAGTATAGCTCCAAATTGCTCTCCAGAGTGTCTAAGCAAATTCTAAGCACTTCACAGAGCCTGCTTTCAGCTACCTTCAAGGCTGTTGTTCTTATCTACCCATTCTGTCAGGGGAAATCATTACATACTTGGGGTAGACATCATCCTATCTCACTGACAACTTTGAGTCTCTCCCTCTCCCTAGTTATCCCATCTGGTTAATCCCATCTGTCAAGACAGTTTACTAGTATGTGACTGCTGCAGATGCTATGGCTTCCTAGAGTCACTGGTGAGAGTTGAGTGGCAAACACACACCATAAATGGAAATCAGCCCTTAAGAAGGATTTTAGCAATAAGAAAAGAAAAAGAAGTTATGGGTATCAGAATATACAGTGAGGAAACAAAATTATCCTTCTTTTCAGATAATAGGATGATATAGTTAGAGAATCCTAGAGAATTGACTAAAAGACTAATTGAAATAATTAATGCCTTCAAAATTTACAGCATATAAAATAATCCCACATAAATCATTAGCATTTTATACATTACCAACAAAGTCCAGCAGCAAGAGAGAAAGGGAAATTCCATTAAAAACTTTATAATATAAAATGTTTGTGAGTCTACCTGCCAAGACAAATCCAGGAATTATGTGAACACAATTACAAAACACTTTTTATACAAATAGAATAAGATCTAAGCAATTGGAGAAAAATTATTTATGTTCATGCATATGCCAAGATAATAATAAACTGACATTCTATCTTAATTAATATACTTATTCAGTGCCATACCAATTGAATTACTAAAAAAATTATAAAGGTTTAAAAAATTCATTTGGAAGAACAAAACTTCCACAAATATCAAAAGAGTCAAAGGGAACAATAAAAGAAATTGGCTTAGTAGTGCCAGATCTCAAACTATGATACAAAGTCGTAGTCATCAAAATATTCTGATACTAGCTAAGAAATGGAGTGTTGAATCAGTTGAATAGATTAGGTTCACACTATATAGAAGTAAATGACCATGGTAATACAGTGGTTGACAAACTGAAACATCCAAGATTTTGGGATAACAATCAAATTTCTGAGAAAACTGGAAAACAGTATGACAAGAAAATAGGTATAGACCAACTTCTCACACCATATGCTATAATAAAGTCAGACGGATAAATAGATATAAAAGGTGATATAAGTAAATTATGGGAATATGGAATATTTTTCCTGTCAGATTTATGGATTAGGGAAAAATCTCTAATCAAACAAGAGATAGCATCATAGAATATGAAATGGACAATGTTGGCTGCATCAAATTAAAAAGCTTGTGCATACATAAAACATAATGTGTTCAAGATTAGAAGGGAAATAGGAAATTGAAGATAAAACTTATACCTAGTTTCAAGAGTCTCATTTCACATATAAAGAGAAGTAAGACAAATTTATAAAAATATGAGCCAATTTCCCAATTGATAAAGTCAAAGTATATAAATAGGCAGTTTTCAGAAGAAGAAACCAAAGCTATCTCTAGTCATATAAAAAGTCTAAATCACAATTCATTAGAGAAATGGAAATTTAAACAAGTCTGAGGTACCACATAACATCTATCAGATCAAATAAATAATAAAAAAAGAAATTGACAACTTTTGAAGGGGATATAGAAGAATCGGTACATTAATGCATTACTGGTGGAATTGTGAACTGCTTCAGCTATTCTAGAAAATTATTTGGAACTATGCTCAAAGGGTGATAAAATTGTGCTTTTTTTTTTCCCCCCCTGGGGCAAAACTTAGTGACTTACCAGGGTCATACAGCTAAGAAGTGTTAACTGTCTGAGATTAGATTTGAACTCAGCTCCTCCTGACTTCAGGGCAGATGCTCTATCCACTGCACCACCTAGCTGCCCCTTGTGCATATTTTTTTGACCCAGAAATATTACTGTGATGTCTACATCCCCAAGACAACAAAGAAAGAGGAAAAGGACTTATATACACCAAAACATTTATAGCAGCTCTTTGTGTGGTGCAAGGACTGGAAACTGAGGAGATGTCCTTCAATTAGGGAATGGCTGAGCAAGTTGTATATTATTACGATGAGAAAAGAATGTTTTCAGAAAAAATTTGAAAATTTCCATGAACTGATGCAGTATGAAATGTAGAACCAGAAGAACATTGTACATAATAATAGCAACATTGGACAATGATAAACTGTGAATGATTTAATTATTCTCAGGAGTACAATGATCCAAGAAAATACCAAAGGGAGAAATGATAAAGTCCATATGCAGATTAAAGCATACTTTTTTAACTGTAAGTTTTTCTTCTTTCTCTCTCTCTCTCTCTCTCTTTGTCTCTCTCATTTGTGTTCTCTTTTTTTTTCAATATAGAGGATTTATTTGTCATATCCTGCAATTTTGCTAAAGTTATTCTTTTTTTTTTTTAAATTCATTTTTCCAAATTATCCCCTCCCTCCCTCCACTCCCTCCCCCTGATGACAGGCAATCCCATACATTTTACTTGTGTTACAATATAACCTAGATACAATATATGTGTGTAAATACCATTTTCTTGTTGCACATTAATTATTAGCTTCCGAAGGTATAAGTAACCTGGGTAGATAGACAGTAGTGCTAACAATTTACATTCACTTCCCAGTGTTCCTTCTCTGGGTGTAGTTGTTTCTGTCCATCATTGATCAACTGGAAGTGAGTTGGATCTTCTTTATGTTGAAGATTTCCACTTCCATCAGGATACATCCTCATACAGTATTGTTGTTGAAGTGTATAGTGATCTTCTGGTTCTGCTCATTTCACTCAGCAACAGTTGATGTAAGTCTCTCCAAGCCTCTCTGTATTCCTCCTGCTGGTCATTTCTTACAGAGCAATAATATTCCATAACCTTCATATACCACAATTTACCCAAACATTCTCCAATTGATGGACATCCATTCAACTTCCAGTTTCTAGCTACAACAAAAAGAGCTGCCACAAACATTTTGGCACATACAGGTCCCTTTCTGCTCTTTAGTATTTCTTTGGGATATAATCCCAATAACAGCAATGCTGGGTCAAAGGGTATGCACAGTTTGATTACTTTTTGGGCATAGTTCCAAACTTCTCTCCAGAATGGCTGGATTCTTTCACAATTCCACCAACAATGTATCAGTGTCCCAGTTTTCCCACATCCCCTCCAACATTCATCATTATTTGTTCCTGTCATCTTAGCCAATCTGACAGGTGTGTAGTAGTATCTCAGAGTTGTCTTAATTTGCATTTCTCTGATCAGTAGTGATTTGGAACACTCTTTCTTATGAGTGGAAATAGTTTCAATTTCATCATCTGAGAATTGTCTGTTCATATCCCTTGATCATTTATCAATTGGAGAATGGTTTGGTTTCCTATAAATCAGGGTCAGTTCTCTATATATTTTGGAAATGAGACCTTTGTCAGAACCTTTACTTTTAAAAATATTTTCCCAATTTGTTACTTCCCTTCTAATCTTGTGTGCATTAGTATTGTTTGTACAGAAACTTTTTAGTTTGATGTAATCAAAATCTTCTATTTTGTGATCAATAATGATCTCTAGTTCTCCTCTGGTCATAAATTCCTTCCTCCTTCACAGGTCTGAGAGGTAGACTATTCTCTGTTCCTCTAATCTATTTATGATCTCATTCTTTATGCCTAAATCATGGACCCATTTTGATCTTATCTTGGTATATGCTGTTAAGTGTGAATCCATATCTAATTTCTGCCATACTAATTTCCAGTTTTCCCAACAGTTTTTTCCAAATAATGAAAACCCTAATGTTCGTATCTTTGGGTTTGTCAAAGACTAGATTGCTATAGATGTATCCTTTTTTGTCCTTTGTATCTAATCTGTTCCACTGATCGACTGGTCTATTTCTTAGCCAATACCAAATGGTTTTGGTGACTGCTGCTCTATAATATAGCTTTAGACCAGATACACTTAGACCACCTTCCTCTGACTTTTTTTTCATTAGTTCCCTTGCAATTCTTGACCTTTTATTCTTCCATATGAATTTTGTTATTTTTTCTAGGTTATTAAAATAGTTTCTTGGGAGTCTGATTGGTATAGCACTAAATAAATAGATTAGTTTGGGGAGTATTATTATTATTATATTCGCTTGGCCTATCCAAGAGCACTGAATGTCTTTCCAATTATTTAAATCTGACTTTATTTTTTTGGCAAGTGTTTTGTAATTTTTCTCATATAATTCCTGACTATTCTTTGGTAGATGGATTCCCAAATACTTTATACTCTCAACATTTGTTTGGAATGGAATTTCTCTTTGTCTCTCTTGCTGTTGCGTTTGGTTGGTGATATATAAGAATGCTGAGAATTTATGTGGATTTATTTTGTATCCTGCCAATTTGCTAAAATTCTGAATTATTTCTAATAGCTTTTTAGCAGAGTCTTTGGGGTTCTCTTAAGTATACCATCATGTCATCTGCAAAGAGTGATAGTTTGATTTCCTCATTTCCTACGATAATTCCTTGAATCTTTTTCTCGCCTCTTATTGCCGAGGCTAGCGTTTCTAGTACTATATTGAATAGTAATGGTGATAGTGGGCAACCTTGTTTCACTCCTGATCTTACTGGGAAAGGTTGCAGTTTACTTCTATTGCATATTATGCTTACTGACAGTCTTAAATATATGCTGCTGATTATTCTAAGGAATAATCCATTTATTCCTATACTCTCAAGAGTTTTTAGTAGGAATGGATGTTGGATTTTGTCAAATGCTTTTTCTGCATCTATTGAGATGATCATATGGTTTTTATTAATTTGATATTAATATGGTCAATTATACTAATAGTTTTCCTAATATTAAACCAGCCCTGCTATCTTGGTATAAACCCTACTTGATCATAGTGTATTATCCTGGGGATGATTTTCTGAAGTCTTTTTGCTAATACCTTATTTAAGATTTTAGCATCAATATTCATTAAGGAAATTGGTCTATAATTTTCTTTCTCCATTTTCAATCTACCTGGTTTGGGTATCAGTACCATGTCTGTGTCATAAAAGGAGTTTGGTAGGACTCCTTCATCCCCTATTTTTTTCAAATAGTTTATATAACATTGAGGCTAATTGTTCTTTAAATGTTTGGTAGAATTCACATGTAAATCCATCTGGTCCTGGGGATTTTTTCCTGGGGAGTTGATTAATAGCTTGTTCTATTTCTTTTTCTGAAATGGGATTATTTAAGCAATTTATATCCTCCTCTGTTAATCTATATTTTTGGAGAAAGTCATCCATTTCACTTAAGTTATCAAATTTATTGGCATAAAGTTGGGCAAAGTAACTCATTATTTCTCTAATTTCCTCTTCATTGGTGGAAAGATCCCCCTTTTCATTTGTAAGACTAACAATTTGATTTTCCTCTTTCTTTTTTCTGATCAGATTTACCAAAGGTTTATCTATTTTATTGGCTTTTTCATAAAACCAACTCTTGGTTTTATTTATTAATTCAATAGTTTTTTTACTTTCAATATTATTGATTTCTCCTTTTAATTTTTGTGTTTCAAGTTTAATTTTTGGTTGGGGGTTTTTAATTTGATCTTTTTCTAGCCTTTTAAGTTGCAAGCCCAATTCGTTAATCTTCTCTTTCTCTTTTTTCTTCAAATAAGCCTCTAAAGATATAAAATTCCCCCTTATTACTGCTTTAGCTGCATCCCACAGATTTTGGTATGATGTCTCATCATTGTCATTATCTTGGGTGAAATTATTAATTGTTTCTATAATTTGCTGTTTCAACCAGTCATTCTTTAAGATGAGATTATTCAGTTTCCAATTACTTTTTGGTCTATTTACCCCTAACTTTTTACTGAATGTAGCTTTTATTGCATTGTGGTCTGAGAAGAAGGCATTTATTATTTCTGCCTTCCTACATTTAATTTTGAGATCTTTATGTCCTAATATATGGTCTATTTTTGTATAGGATCCATGAACTGCTGAGAAGAAAGTATATTCCTTCCTATTGCCATTCAGTTTTCTCCAAAGGTCTATCATACCTAGTTTTTCTAATGTTCTAGTTACTTTTTTAATTTCTTTCTTGTTTGTTTTGTGGTTTGATTTGTCTAAATCTGAGAGTGCAAGGTTGAGATCTCCCACTATTATAGTTTTACTGTCTATTTCTTCTTGCAACTCTCTTAACTTTTCCTTTAGAAAGTTAGATGCTATACCACTTGGTGCATATATGTTTAGTATCGATATGGCTTCATTATTTATGCTACCTTTCAGTAGGATATAGTTTCCTTCCTTATCTCTTTTAATTAGATCAACTTCTGCTTTTGCTTGATCTGAGATAAGGATAGCTACCCCTGCTTTTTTGGCTTTACCTGAAGCATAATAGATTCTGCTCCAACCTTTTACCTTTACTCTATATGTATCTCCCTGCTTTAAGTGTGTTTCCTGTAAACAACATATTGTAGGGTTCTGATTTTTGATCCAGTCTGCTATCCGTCTCCTTTTGATGGGAGCGTTCATCCCATTCACATTTACAGTTAAAATTACTAATTCTGTATTTCCTGCCATCATATTATCCCCAGATTATGCTCTTTCCCTTGACCACCCTGAACCCCTTCCCCAATATTTAATTTTACAGACCCCCCTTATGACGCGCAGCCCTCCCTTTTATTTTTTAGTATCCCTCCCCCCTCCCTTCACGTCCCTTCCCTTATTCTCCTTTTCCTTTTCCCTTTTCCTCTCCCCCCTTTTAATGAGGTGAGAGAGAATTCTCTGAAAAACAAATATGACAATTATTTACTCTTTGAGCCTCTTCTGATGAGAGTAAGATTTACACAATGATTCTCCCCCTCTCTAAATTCCCTCAGATATGATGTATTTTCTATGCCTCTTCCTGGGATGTAGTTTCCCTCTTTTTATCACACCCTCCCCTTTTTCTGATACTACCCCCTTCCCTTTACTACACCCCCTCCTTTTTTTTTCTTTTATATCAGTAAAATCAAATTATCCATGCGTACTTTCTATATACCCACAACACTGATATAGTTCTCAAGGGTTCTGTGTACCTTTTTCTGTTTCTCTTCAGTCTTGTGGATGTAGATCAATTTTTTGTTTAAGTCTGGTTTTTTTCTTAGAAACATATGGAATTCCTCTATTTCATTGAATGACCATCTTCTTCCATGGAAAAAGATGCTAAACTTAGCTGGGTAGTTTATTCTTGGTTGCAATCCTTGATCTTTTGCCTTTCAGAATATCAGGTTCCAGGCCCTTCTATCTTTTAATGTGGAGGCAGCCAGATCTTGTGTGACCCTTATTGTGGCACCTTGGTATTTAAATTGTTTTTTTTCTAGCTGCTTGCAGGATTTTCTCCTTTGTGTGGTAATTCTGCAGCTTAGCCACAATATTCCATGTTTTTTTTTTTTTTTTTAGCATCTATTTCAGAAGGAGTTCGATGAATTCTTTCAACATCTACTTTCCCCTCTGTTTCTATTATCTCTGGACAGTTCTCTTTGATCATTTCCTGTAAAATAGAATCTAGGCTCTTTTTTTGGTCATAGTTTTCAGGAAGTCCAATGATCCGCAGATTATCTCTCCTAGATCCATTTTTCAGGTCTATAGATTTTCCCAGTAAGTATTTGATGTTATTCTCCAGCTTTTCATTTTTTTTTTTTGTTTTGTTTGACTGATTCTTGGGTTCTCAATGAATCATTCATTTCTATTTGTTCCATCCTGAATTTTAAGGAGCTATTTTCTTCATTCACAGTTTTTAGTTCTTTTTGTAAATGCCCAATTTAGTTTTTAAATGAGTTATTTTGCTCTATTGAATTTTTTTCCATTTCCCTAATTTTTTTTGAGAATTATTTTCTTTTTCCAATTCAGAAATCCTATTTTCTTGAGACTTTTTTATCTTCTCCAATTCAGAAATCCTACTTTCATGTGATTTTTTTACCTTTTCTAATTCACAAATTTTGTTTCCCTGCATCTCCTGTGAATTCCTTATTTTTTCCAACTCCAATTTCATAGCTTCTCTTTCCTTTCCCCATTTTTCTTCAAACTCTCTTAACTTTTTAATAGTCTCTTCAAGGAGAGAGTTATGTGATGGGGGGCAGGAATCGTTCCCCTTTAGGTTGTTATCTGTTGACTCTCTGCTGTTAACTTCCTCGGGGTTGGATACCCGCTCTTTCTCTGTGTAGAAGGAATCTATAGTTTTTTTTTGGCTTTTTACTCATACTTAAAAAATCTTTTGGGGTCTGTCCCTGGGGTAGGAAATTATATTTATAATTTATATTTAAATATAAATAAATTATATTTATCCACTAAGAAGTGAAAATACTGGGAAATCTCTTATATAATATGTCCCCTCTTATTGGAGCTGAGGTGGGCTATTATAAAAATCCTTGATGCCCTTCCTCCCAGACCGGATGGATGCAGCGGCCCCTGCTCCTGAGCTAAGAGAGAGCTCTGGGAGAGAGTTCCCCACCTCCTCCCTGGAAGTGCCTCAGAGGTGATCAGCACTGCTGTGCTTTGAGGGCGCTGTGTTCTAGCGGCTTCCCTGAGGTTTGAGACTGAACAGTAAAGGCGACTCAAAGCCTAGCCTATGTGTCCCAGTGGGGAGTGGATGTCTGCAGCAGGTGACGTGAAAAGCCCCTGCGCTCAAACTGGAAGTGTCTGCCAGAAACCGCGGTCCCTAGTTCAAAGGTTCCACTTCTCTAGGACTTCCGGGGCTGAGTACCACAGCCTCCAGGGGAGCCAGGCACTATGAGTTACCGCCTCGCCCACTTTTCAATCTCTTAACTACCCCCAGGTGAAAGCCTGGATTGCCTATTTCGGCCATACCCACAGTGCAGAGATCTGCTGAGTCACCCCCGGGATCCGGGAAGATCTAATCTGGTTTTAAATTAAGTTGGCTTGATTTCTCTTCTGAACTGCTGTATTATAAGCAGAGAAGAGCTAACAGCCTGTATCAGATTCCTCTATCTCAGTGGCTTCTCTGATCCCAGATCCCTCCCCAATGTGATCGGCGCAGTGTGCCACTACCCCACCGTCTGCACTGGCCTCTCTTCTTCCTCCCCTGGGAGTTGACCTTTCCTGTTGAAACTCCAGATTCTCTTCAGCTGGTAAGTCGTGTTTCCAGTCCTTGTGGATTCTATCAGTCCAGCGCTATTTCTGAGGCTGATTATATCTAGTTGATTGTGAGGGAAGAAAGGAGCTTACACAGTCACGTGTATCTTCTCGCCATCTTTGTGTTCTCTTTTGCAACATGGCTAAATGAAAATATGTTTTGCATAACTACACATATATAATCTATTTTGAAGTACTTGTATTCTCAAGGAGAGAAGAGAAGAAAGAAGAATTAGAAATTTGAAAAATTATTTAAAATTATAAAAAATTAATGTTAAAATATTTTATGTGTAATTGAGAAAAATAAAATAAAGCTTATTTTAAAAAATCATATGCTATAGGTTAATTAATAATTCCCAATGGATTTTATTCTGTCAGCCAAAGTCATTGCTTTTCCCCGAAGTCATTTTCATTTTTTCTGAGAAGGATATTCCAGTGAAGCTTTCTTTAAGAAAGCAGGAAGAAAAGCAAAATTCCATAGTTTTGGATTTGAATAATATATTTTCTATTGGAATTATTAGAATTCACTGAGAAATATAGCCAATAAAAAGAATGCTTTTAAAATGCTTTTTTTAAAAAGTAAGGGGGAAAAAACCCAAGTTTGTTGTGTTTTTCTGAGACAATTCATACTTAACATTATTTTATTAGTTTTGACAATACAGAAATACCTCAAATACCAAGACTATCTTTCAAATAGGTCTGTGAAAAAGTATATCAGTTTTTCACAATTAGAAGGGCATCAAGGATTTTTATAATAGCCCACCTCAGCTCCAATAAGAGGGGACATATTATATAAGAGATTTCCCAGTATTTTCACTTCTTAGTGGATAAATATAATTTATTTATATTTAAATATAAATTACAGAGCAAATATAATTACTCTTTTTTTTTTTCCACAGGAGAGCCTCATATATTATGGATTTCAAACTCACAATCTCTTTGCTTTAAACTGAAAAGATCATTTTAGATCATTCATCTCTTCCCTCAAGGAATTTATAATTTAATGAGGGAGAAAATTTGCAAACAAATAAACAAAGCAAGTTACATTCAGGATGAATAGGAAATAATAGAGGGAGGGCACTGAAGTTAAGGAGGGTTAAGGAAGGCTTCTTGTTGAAGATGAAATTTTAGTTGGGGCTTACAGGAAACCAGAGAGGTAAATAGTGAGAGCAGAGGAAAAAGCAGCACTGGGGATAGCTTTGCAAAATGCCAAGAGTAAAGAGACAGAGTGTCTCATTCATGCAATAACCAGGAGCCTCGTGTCATTGGATCAAAGAGGACATGTTGGCAAATAATGTTTCAGAAGACTGCAAAAGAGGGAGCTTGGTTATAAAGAGCTCTGAATGTTACTGCATTTGCAATAGGAAGCCACTGGAGTTTATTGAATAAGCAGTGACAGGATCAAGACAATAGCTTTAATGGCTGAATGGAGGATGGATGGGAGTAGAGATCATCAGGCAATAATTAGGGCATGAGGTGATAAAGAACTGTACTGAAATAGTGATGGTATAAGAAAAGAGAAGAGAGAACATTTGAGAGATATTGCAAAGATGAATTCAATAACTTTGGCAACATCTTGGATATGAAGGATGAGAGAGTGAGAAATCCAGGAAAATACTTGGGTAGTTAGCCTGAAGGACTGGGAGCATAGTATTGCCTTCTATAGTAATAGAGAAAGTTGGAATGGGGGAGGGAGTAAGAAGAAAGTTAATAAATTTTGTTCTGGACATTTTGAGTTTAGGATGTCTTGTGGATATCCAATTTGAGATGTTTGAAAGACAATTGTAAAAAAATTAGAGATAAGTAGAGAGATTAAAGCAGAAAAGGTAGATTTGAAAATCATAGGGATTGAAATGGTAATTAAAACCATGGGAGCTAATGAAATCACCCAGTGAAGAAGTATAGAGGGAGAATAAAAGAGGCCAAAGATAGAGAAGGATCCAGCAAAGAAGACAGAAAAGGAGCGGTCAGGTAAGTGGGAGGAAAACCAGGAGAGAGTAATAACCTGAAAGTCAAGAGAGAAGAGAGTGATCAATATTGTCAAAGGCTTCAAGGAGAATGAGAATTAAGAAAATAATATTGGATTTGGCACCTAACCTCAAGACTACAAAGTGACTATTGATAAAATTAATCTTCACTGGGAATTGGATTTGGGGTTGAATAAAAAATTTCAGAGAAGCCAGTGTAAGAATATATACTGTAAATCATTTTAAAACAATGATAGCTAAAGAAAGACTTGCTCTTATAAGTACAATTGAAATCAGTGAACTAAATTTAGAAAAATGTAGGTGTTTTGTATGAGGACACCTTCAATAATGATTCTCTGTATTAACATTTGGATAAAGAGATACAGATACTGTGGTCACTAGCACATAATTCCAATAACCCAACATTAAAACCTTATTAAACAAAAGACAGACTACTAGAATAGTGCTAGGCTTGGAATCAGAAGACCCGAGTTCAAAACCAGCTTCTCATACTTACTGGTTTTGAGATACTGGGCAAATTCCTTAACCTCTCTGAGCATCAGATTCCTCAACTGTAAAATCAGATTGTACTAAATAGATTTTAAGATCCCTTCTAGTTCTAAATCTGTCCTTGATGATCCTATAAAATGGAATGAGTTTAACTACTTAATTTTAATAGTGTTATTTATGCCAGACATTAGGATATCTGAATAACACACTCCAAATAATGAAAAATAAGCATATGCAGTATCTTTTGTCTTCCTTTTTTTCAATCCAGCTGTTCTAAATTAGTTGGTATTTTCGTTTCCCAATGTTTTAATTACCACTCTAGTTACAAAATTTGTAAATATGTTCAAAGTTTTATCTTAGATCCAGCAGGAAAATGTTATGGTTGAAATAAACCAGAAGAAAATAAGCATTTATTGAGTTTCCTATTACATTTTAGACTTCTAGCTGACACAGTGGCTAGAACACTGGACCTACTGTCAGGAAGATCTGAGTTTAAATCTAGCCTCAGACACTTTCTGATTGTGTGATTCTAGCGATGTCAATCAATCCTCTTTCACTCAGTTTTCACATCTATAAAAAGCTGGAGAAGGAAATTGCAAACCACCAGGTAAACCTCAAATGGGATAACAAAGAGTAAGACAAGACTGAAAAAAAAAACAACTAACAACTGAATAGTATTTTAAGTACTGTGCTAAGCACTTTACAAATATTATTTTATTTGATTTACACAATAACCCTGTGAAGTATATGTGATTATTATCCTCATTTTACAATTGAAAAAAATAAGGCAGACAGAGCTTAAATGGACAAATGTCCAGGATCATAGAGCTAGTAAGTATTGGAGGCAGTATTTGGATTCTGGTCTTCTTGATTCTAAACACAATACCCAATCTACTATACTACCCCCATTAATACTGATATACTAATCCCACTTCTAAACCCTATTATCCCTGTTACCTTGGGCAAGTCACTTAATATTCATGGACCTCAGTTTCTTCAGCTCTAAAATAGGAGAAATGGACCAGAAAGGACCATGAAGTTTGTCCGAGTTTAAAATCTAAGAGCCTTTGCAGTCTCAATTCAATCCAATATTCTGTCTTTAGAATCAACCCCAAGAGCTATATTGGCAAAGGTTCAGTTATTCTTCTTTATATCAGTCTCATAGGTTAGGGCTTACTCTCATAGGTTCCAGTTTCCCTCTCTAACACATAATGGTTCAGAAATTCACCTATTAATATTTTGTCTTTGTTTATTAACTAGACTATGTTTCCTCTAGAGTTAGACTTTTGGCACCAATAGCAAGACTGAACACATATAAGGTCAAGATGTGTTAAGTCTTTTTTATGGGGTAATATTGAATGGGGTTATATCTTCTACTCTTTGGTGTAACAGCTGGTCAGTTCTGGAATGAGTTTAGAACATAGCCATTAAAACATTCTTTCAAATTATATGTAGGATAGGTAGACAAAAGCAGTTTCCATGCAAAAAAAATAAGTTTAAAAGCTGAAAGCAACATTTGACTATACTGAAGCTGTAAGACCACACACATACATATGCTAAAAACTCATGGTGTCAGATATACTTGTGTGTACTTATGCTTGAAGTGCATTCACAAAAACAAGTAGTTTTTTTCAGAGCAACATTTTCCCAGACATTAGCCAGTCATTGGTGCCTCTCATTATTTTGGAAAAATACATCATAAAAATGTCCATGTTTTGTTTAGTATCACCACTTATTGCATTTGCACACTATTTTTTCAATTAAAAAATCCCATAAGGAGAATAGTTAGGAGCCTGATATTGGTTCTATGCATGTCTGCCAAAAACTCATGAATTTAAGAGGTGCTGAGCTTAATGGGCTGGGGGAAGCCAACTCTCAAGTCAGAAACTTTTTTTTTTTTTTTACAAAGTTCTTAAATATGAATTAAAGTTTTGTGTTTTTTAAATACCACAAACAATAAATGTGGACATTTTAAGGACTAAATAATTTTAAACATGGACTAACACATAACAGTTATATTTTTATAATTTCCTATTCTGTTCTTTTAAAAGATTAGTTCCATGGTTCTTTTTTTGGCTCAGTAGAGTTGATGACATCAAAAGTTCCCTTAAACAGTATATTTTCCTGTGTTCCCCACATAGTTTAGCAGCTGGGTGGTCATTGCCTCTTATACTAGAAACATGGGATTCTGAACCCTCTCCTTAATGGGAAAGTTAATTTCTAAAACACATAAATATGTATTTAATATTTACCTATGAAAACCATTGGAGGAAAGTAACAATATAAACGTATAATTAGAAAACTGTGGTAATAATAGTAACCATCATTGTTAGATTCTACATTCACCCTCATTTGTGGTATTCTTAAGAGGTCATAAACTTCTCTGGATTCCTTCAGTCATAAAATCAGAATAGCTATGACTGATGAAAATATATCACATATAGCTATAATTTGTATATAAATGAGTAATATAAGTATGTGGGTATATACCACCCATGTTCACCTGTGCTTAAATGTCTTGTGTAATATACTAAACATGCAGAGTTAATTAAACATCTCTAGAGGGAAGAACAAGACCTTCATTTCCTGAATAAGTAGCTAGCCCTTTATTATAACACCAAAACTTTTACTACTACTACTACTACTACTACTACTACTACTACTACTACTACTACTGCTGCTAATACTACTACTGCTGCTGCTATTGCTATTGCTATTACTATTGTTACTGCTGCAGCTACTGCTATTACTACTACTGCTGCTGCTGTTGTTGATGCTATTTTTAAATTTTTAAAATATTTATTTTAAAATTTATTTTAATTTTATAATTTTTAATTTTTTTGCTTTTTCCCCTGCTGCCATAGATGAGTTTTGATCTGTAACTATGATTTTATTTATTTAGGAAATGGTTGGTGAGGAGAGCCCACCATTTATTAATTCCAGGAGTCTTCAAGAGTTGTGTGATTTGTCCAGGTTTACACAGAAGTATGACTTGATTCCCAAGTAGACTTGAATTTAAAGCTGGCTCTCTGTATTTATATAACACTCCTTCTCTGATCATGATAATATACTATTCTTCTCAGATAATAATAGCAATTATAATAATCTCAAAATTCTATAGCACTTTAAGGTTAAAAAATACTTTCCTAACAACTATGAAGTAATTAGTGTAAACATTATTATTCCCATGTTATACATGGTGAAACTGAGATGTTAGAGTAGCCTTTGATCACATAATTAATAAAGGTCAGAGTCAAGACATGACCTTTCCTCTTATACTCATACACTATTGTGATTCATTTTGATTATAGAGTCATAATTATAATAACAGAAAAACACTTCCCAGAAGAAAGCAGCCTTATAAATAGAGTGAATAAGCAAACATTTCTCTAGGTGATTTCATGATATATTTACTTCTGCAATATTTTCATATGTCTAGCATATATCTGACTATTATTATTGAAAATCAGGAGGTAATCAGAACATTGGGTTCTAATAAAGAAAATTAGTCATAAGTAATAAACACACAAATAGGAAGAATATAACCTTTACACATGTATAATGTTTAGGGAACCAAAATGATTTATTAAAGTTTTTACTATTCCAGTATATTAATATACTAAATATTGTTTAGTCATTCCATAATTAATAGCTACTTCATTTTTAATTCATTACTTTAAAAAAAGTGATGATATGATGACTTAATGGAAATTAATTGAATTAAACCAGGTCAATTATCTTCTTCTCATCTTCCCCTCTTATATTTACTATTTCACTCTTATCTTTTTATTCTTTTGGGGATGGTTGTGAGAGGATGGTAGAGAGGGGTTATGAAAGAAGAAAAAATCATCTACTAAGTATTAGAGCTAAAGAAAGAGAGTCTGAAAGTCTTCCCATCACCAATTTTTTTTTTTTTTTTTTTTTAACTGCACAAGCTACCTGTACTCTTCCCTGATACATTCTCTCCTTCATCCCCTTCATTTTCTCACCTCAAGGGCCTAAATACACTTCTTTCAGCTTGTATTTGGTAGAATAAGCCAATTTGATGGCATATCAGAACTTTTTATGCATTTCTGTTTGAGATGACAAAAATGATCATAATTAGATGTCTGCACACATTTAGATTCCTTTATTGAATTTTTTTCTATGACGGGATATTTGATATCAAGTGGACACAACTATTGAGAGTACATTTAACATTTCTCTATTGCAGTTTCCTCTTGATCATGTGAAAATTTTATCAAAGAATCCTTGTGCCCTTTTTGTTTAAAGGTTTCAGAAAAATGGATTGTAAAACATTTAATATATACAGTTATCTCTTCTACATTGAGACTTTCCCTATTGTAGCTTCAATATAATGCAGATCAACATAAAACATTAAATGATAAAATTTTCAGAGTTTTATAGAGGCTGCAAAAGACACACAAAACTCAAAAGATAACATAAAAAGCTTAGAAATTATGAAATGTAGAAAATATATATGTATTATGTAATATTAACATATTTTTCTTTTAATACTATAATAATTCAGATTATATTGAATGAAGGTATGAATGGCATGATATGAATAGAAAACCAAAAAGGATCTTCTTTTTCCAGATCATGGGTATGCTGTACGTCAATCCCCTTAATATGGAAGTGATAATTGTAGTTTAACATCTACAATTCACTATAATTCAACACATATTTATTAAGCACTTACTATTTATAAAGCATTTTGAACAGACACTGGAAATACAAATAAAAATGAAAAGCAGTCTCTCTTTTCAAAGATTCTCAATGATTCAAAGATTTCAAAGACATTTGAAGTAAGAAAGATAGATAACAACTAGAGAGGTCAGAAAAGATTTGTTCAAGAAAGTGACATCTGAAATAAGGTATTTTGTGAGAAATGGATGTGAGGAAGGAGTGCATTTCAGGCATGCAAGATCTCCTGTGCAAAAACTTGGAGATGGGTAATAGAGTGCCAAGCTCAGAGAACAGCAAATAGACTTTTAATTATATGAAACATGGAATGTGTGAAGAAGAGGTATTTAAATAAAATAATTTATCATCTTTGCCTTACAAAAGACTGAAGAACCAGAAGATATTTATCTCAGCTTTTCAGGCACTGTTTCCATGATGCTAAGTCAATGGTTGAGTATTTGACTTTTTATCAAAATTCTTTGGGAATATTAAACACTGTCTCCAAGTCTTTAGGGACTATGTGATTGACATGCAGCTCAGTTTTTCAAAGAATAGCCTACTTCCTCTCTAGGCTTCTAAGAGAAATATCTCAGTGATTAACTTCATTGTAATTATCTTAGACCAAGAATCTTCTCACACTCTAAGAGTAACTCTCTAAGAGAACTAAAAATAATAATGTATTTTTATCAACTGCACATGAACACTTGAATTATTGTTTTTGAGGTAAGGGAAAACTTATAATCATTTTATTTTAAATACTTTTGTACTGATACATTTGTTTTGCTGCATCTGCATCATCTGAATAAACAAATTTCCATTGCATATTCCCACAAAAAAGTTAATCTAGTCATTTTTAACTCTTATAACTCATTGTTTCTTAACAGAAGTGCAGTTTGCTTTTATTCCAGTAATTTAGAATTAACATTAGTTATGATATTTGACTTAAATGCTGTTGTTTAAAAATATTTTATTCACTTATCTTATTATGCTTGTGTATATTTCCTGTTTTTCTGTATTAGTAATACAATTATGCATATAGTTCTCTTTTTCTTTATGTTCATTTTTACTTATGAATACATAGGACTTTCCATATTGTACATGTGGGATTGGAAGAGATCTTCAAGGTCATCTAGTGTAGGAGTGATGTGCCCAACATCACAATAAACATGTGATTCAAGATAAAGTCCTTTGATCTAAATCAAGCAATATTCTTGGATGTTTCCACATACTTATTAGTATCAATTACATTTTTAAGCACATTTTATTCTGCCATCCTCCAATCACTTGGCACAATTTACTTCTAGTTCTCTTCTTTGACAAAAAGTGTTGCTATGAATAGTTTGGTGTATCCAAAACCTTTTTATCATTTGACCTTAGTAGTAGAACTTCCCATCTCAATAAACTGTATGCTTCTTGAGGGCAAGAACTATCTTTTTTATATTTGTATTCTCAGTACCCAGCACTGTGACTTACACATGGTAATTCTTAATAAATGTTTGTCAAATTCTATCAATCTTTTATTCATATTTCATGAAAGATTTGGTAATATATTGATCATAAATTTAAGTTATTTTCCAGAATGGTAGTATCAATTCTTAGCTATAACATATAATATAATGTACTATCTTGTTTTAATAGACTATAATCCCTCTAACACCTTTTTCTATTTTTTTTCAAAACAACCATCTTATAAATTCTTTAACAATTTATGACTGAGATAGTTGAGTCTGTCAATAAAAGGATTGATCTTTTTTCCCCCCATAAAATATATGATGCATATGTAATTGTTAGTCTAATATTTTTAATGTGAAGAAATTATCATGGCCCAAGAGTCTCTTACATAAAACCTCAATTCCAGATTATCCAATGTTCAACCCATTATCTTAATGGATTCTGCTCACTGAACTTTTTCCTTTTGCTTGTAGTCTACCTCTTTTAAAAGACACACTCTATTTTTTCTCAAAATTCTATCTGTCCTTCAGGACCCACAGAGCTCATATCTCAATTACTATAGTTCCTTATTTTATACCATACTTCTTCTGAGATTCTCCATTCTCTAAAATTCCACATCAATTAGTGCTTCTGCTATTCATAATGCATTTTCATATGCTGATGTTGTTATTCGTCTTTTCATATATGCCTTGTATCTTTTTGGATGTATATTATCTGAAAATGAAGACTTGGTCTCATACCACTTTGTCTCTTAAAAATCTTTCACAATGTCTATACAAATTACAAAGGCATTTTTGTAATTGTGGAATATGGTGTATAATATATTTATATAATTAAAATCATTTATGGATGAGATAATTCTCAGAATACATTGAATTAATCAATATTTTGTTTTAGTAATCTTAGATACATGTACATTAAAAATAGCTTTGAGGCAATATGGTATCATAAAATTACACTTTAAATTGAGCCAAAGAAATAATTTCAGTTCTACATCTATCAGTTACTACCTATATGATTCTGGACAAATCATTGAACCTCTCTGAGCTCCAATTTATTATTTATAAAATGAGAATAATAGCACATTTTTAAAAAAAGTTTGTTGTAAGGAAACCACTTTATAATTGATAAAGCATAATTCAAAGATAAAAGCTGTTTCTATTTTGGCTTATTAGATGGATAGAGACTAAAAGCAGAAAGGTAAATTATTTTATATTGGTTCAATTTTGGCAGAGAAAAATTAACTTCTTTCACTTTTAGGTTCTCAGGTTTTATAAACCATCTTAAAAATGTGTACCTGTTATCTTATCAGACATATTAACTGAAGCACATGCCTTTGTGATGTTAGTTAACTGACATAATATTATCTGTAAGGAGAACTTTCTTTATCTGTTAAATAGTATTTTTTCCAATTAAACATAAATGCAATTTTTAAAATTCCTTTAAAATAAAATTTAGGGTTTCCAATTTTCTCCCTCCCTAATAAAGTAATCAGTTTTATAGTTTTATATATTCAATCACATAAGACAGCTCTATATTAATCATATTATGAAAGAGAAAATAGAACAAAAGGAGAAAACTACATAAAAAGTAAAAATAGTATCAATCTTCATTCAGAGTCCAGCTATTTCTCTGGTTGTGGATAGATTTTCCTTCATGAGTCTTTTGGAACTGTCATGAATCACTGCATTGCTAAGAAGAACTAAATCAATTGTAATTGATCATCACACAGTTTTGCTATTACTGTGTACAATGTTCTACTGATTCTACTCTACTTTGCATCAATTCATGTATGTCCAGGTTTTCCTGAAATATGCTTGTTTTTTATTTCTTATGGCATAAAAGTATTGCATTATATCCATATACCACAACATGTTCAGTCACTTCCCCAACTGATGATGAAAGGAGAAGCTTTTAATCAACCCTTAAGCCTACAGATAGAAAGCATATTCTTGTATTATTTGTAATTCAAAAATTATAATGTCTCAAGAATCTACCATTTGGTGTTTCATCAAACCATTAACTCAATAACCTCATTGATTCTTAGGGGTGGCTCTAGGTAGGCTTTTAATTTTGATTGAGAAACTATATGAAATAGCTAAAATATATAAAATTTGGAATCTATGTTTTGTATACAACTCTTAGTACCCTAACCCCACATAGGGAATTTTCACTTTCAGTCATTAAATACTCAGAAAAGGACTCAGAAAACAGTGGTCACATTATATATTCAATGCAGTAAAAATAAAAGTCCTATATATACATATATTTAATTTATACTTTAGCATATTTAAAATGCATTGGTCAACCTGCCATCTGGGAGAGGGGAAGGAGGGGAAAAATTAGAACAAAGGGTTTCGCAATTGTCAATGTTGTAAAATTACCCATGCATATACAATGCAATAAAAACTATTAAAAAACAAATAAATAAAAGTCCTTTGTTTTACATTATTCAGAAAACCTCCTCTCACTTGTTTCTTTTGCTTTTATTGGAGTTCTGGGAGACAGTCTTAAAACCATCAACATGGGCCGATACTGTAACAGATTAAAGGAAGAAGATGCATGAGCAAGAGAACTCTGAAGAAATATGGGAGAGAGCTTTTTGCCTCTGTTACATGAGGCAATTTTTAATATAGTTTTTTTCTTTCCAAATTTATTTTATGTAAAGAAACAGAATAAGAAAAAAAGAAAAAGTGAAAAGGAATACAAAACAAAATGAAACAAAACAAAAGAGAACATTGTCATATGCTCAGCAGAACATCAGGGAGGATTCAAAACTTATAACAACAAAGAGCAGTTCAAGAAAGTATATATATATTGGTAGAAGAAATTGTATTCATGAGTGTTCATCTTTTCTTCCTTGTAAATTGTTCTTTTGCCCTCTGCTGCTCACTTTTTTACTTTATTCTTTTTTACCTCTTTCATCATCACTCCACCTCCAAGTAGGCTATTAAGAAAAGATCTATCTATCTATCTATCTATCTATCTATCTATCTATCTATCTATCTATCTATCCACACACAGATATGCATGCATGTATCTCTTTCCTATCCCTGTGGACCCCTTTGCTTTAATTTTGCTCCTACTGAGTTGAAATTACTTAACCTATCCCAATCCAATCCCAATCCCTTGTCTTCTTCCCTCACCTTTTGTTTCTCTGTCTGCCCTTCATTTCCCATATATTTCTTTACAGATTTTGGAGGATGTTATACCTTTCATAGTATATATGTAGTATTGCCTATTTAATCCATTTCCAATGTGAGTAGATTTTCAGAACTACAAGCTCTCCTCCCCACCTCCTTTTGTGGCTTCCTCTTCACCTCATTCTTTCCACATCTACTTTCCCTTCTGTTTCTATTATCTCTGGACAGTTCTCTTTGATAATTTCCTGTAAAATAGAATCTAGGCTCTTTTTTTGGTCATAGTTTTCTGGAAGTCCAATAATCCGCAGATTATCTCTCCTAGATCTATTTTCCAGGTCTATAGATTTTCCCAGTAAGTATTTGACGTTGTTCTCCAGCTTCTCATTTTTTTTGTTTTGTTTGACTGATTCTTGGGTTCTCTGTGAATCATTCATTTCTATTTGTTCCATCCTGACTTTTAAGGAGTTATTTTCTTCTTTCACAGTTTTTAGTTCTTTTTGTAAATGCCCAATTTCGTTTTTAAATGAATTATTTTGCTCTATTGAATTTTTTTCCATTTCCCTAATTTTTTTTTTTGAGAATTATTTTCTTTTTCCAATTCAGAAATTCTATTTTCTTGAGACTTTTTTTATCTTTTCCAATTCAGAAATCCTACTTTCCTGTGTTTTTTTAACCTTTTCTAATTCATAAATTTTGTTTCCCTGCATCTCCTGTGAATTCTTTATTTTTTCCAACTCCAATTTCAGGACGTTGTTATTCTCTATCATAGCTTCCCTTTCCTTTCCCCATTTTTCTTCAAACTCCCTTAATTTTTTAAGAGCTTCTTCTAGGAGAGAGTTATGTGATGGGGGGCAGGAATCGTTCCCCTTTAGGTTGTCATCTGCTGTCTCTCTGCTGTTAACTTCCTCGGGGTTGGATACCCGCTCTTTCTCTGTATAGAAGGAATCTATAGTTTTTCTAGCTTTTTTGCTCATACTTAAAAAATCTTTTGGGGTTTGTCCCTGGGGTAGGAAATTATTTATTTACTTCTTTACCAGCTTCCTCCCAGACCGGATGGATGCAGAGGCTCCTGCACCTGAGCTAAGATAGAGCTCTGGGAGAGAGTTCCCCACCCCCTCCCTGGAGGTGCCTCAGAGGTGATTAGCACTACAGTGCTTCGAGGGCGTAGAATAGTAAAGACAGCAGGAAGCCCAGCCTATGTGTCCGGGTGGGGAGTGGACGTCTGCAGCAGGTGACGTGAAAAGCCCCTGCGCTCAAACTGGAAGTGTCTGCCAGAAACCGCGGTCCCTAGTTCAAAGGTTCCGCTTCTCTGGGACTTCCTGGAGCTGAGTTCCACTCCCTCCAGCTAAACTAGGCTGTGTGTGTTGCCTTGGGCCGTATCCACCCACTTGTCAATCTCTTAACTATTCTCAGGTGGTAGCTGAGGCCACACCCCCTGGTGCCGAGTCTCTGCTGAGTCACCCCCAGGATTGGGGAAAATCTAATCTGAGTTTTAAAATATTTTGGCTTTCTCTTCTGAACTGCTAAATAATTAGCAGAGAAGAGCTAACAGCCTGTGCCAGATTCCTTTACCTCAGTGGCTTCTCTGATCCCAGAGCCCTTCCCAGCGCAATGGGCGCAGTGTGCCACTACTCCACCGTCTGTGCTGGCCTCTCTTCTTCCTCCCCTGAGAACTGACCTTTCCTGTTGAAACTCCAGATTCTCTTCAGCTGGTAAGTCGTGCTTCCAGTCCTTATGGTATCTATCAGTCCTGAGCTAATTCTGAGACTTAATTTATCTAATTGGTTGCGAGGGAGTGAGGACGTTCACTGAGTCGTGTGTTTCTTCTCCGCCATTTTGGCCTATTCAGTCAAAAAATCATATTCTAAGTTCAAATCTGTCCTCAGACACTTATTCCAATTGTTTTTTTCTCTTACCATAGCTTCTTTCCATTCTCTCATTTCTTTTGCCCCTTTCTCCCTCAAGCATGCTCATCTAGAAAGTTATTGTTAGTTCTCTTTCTCCTTTTTTTTTTTCTCTCTCTCTCCCTCTTCTCTTACTTCATCTCTTTCCAAAATTCTTACAGGAGTTTTGCTCAAGCTGTGTTATTCTTTAGATGTTTTCAAGTCAATTATCTTTTTTCTTTCTTGACTTGAATTTCCCTGTCACCCTAATAGCTCTTTAGTGAGATTTTTTTTGTTTGTTTGTTTTTTCATTTTTCCAGTCTATCTCCTCACTTTGAACTTTTTGTTAGGCCTTAGTCCATTTCTAAGGCTAATGACTGGGTCAAACATTTGTTCTTCTTGGGTCTCTCTCATGCTTTCTTGGTGGTATTGGGTTTTATATTATGTAAGGTTCTCAGGGGCATTTTAGTCTGGGTAAACTTTCAGTGTTTTTAAAATTGTGTGAACTAAGATAAAGTCATATTATTACCCACTTTATCTGAGGTTTTCAAATCCCTGATCTGTGTTTGTTTGTGAGTCACATGAAAATGGGTTGATCATCAGTCTGGTATAATATAACATGTACTCATCAATCAAGTGGAAAGCTCTTCAGGTTTCTTGAGAAAATGTCATTTTTTCCTTTTGTCTTGGATTTCTGTGCTAATTATTCCACTGTAAGTTTTGTTCTGGACTAGAAGCTTAAAGTGAGTCTTGCTGTGCTTCTTGTGTGGGAATCACATTGTTACTCTTTGCTTCTGAACTTGTTCCTGGTTCAGTGTACAACCTATTGCCATTCTTAGTCAGAGAGCTAATTTTCATTTTACCCTCATTCTCTTACCTAAAACTGGGTAGTTAGTAAAAAAGCTTCTAGTTGGTGCCACACTTATCACAATTTAGGGTTCTTCTCTTCTTATATCATTGCATATTTTTGATCCTCTTTCATTCATTTTCTAGCCAGACTCCATTCACAATGTCCACAGATCTCCCTCTTTGTAGGGCTGAACTCAGCTAGAAAAATTACTCGTGATTTTTTCCCTCAATCTTTCTGATCAAAACTCAGTCTTCTTTATCTTTTACATCTATGGAGAGAGATTCTGTTAGAAGAGCTGGGGAGAGGAAGACTTTTTGTTATATTTCCAATTTGGTTTTGGCCTCTGTTTCCATGCACTTTCCTAGAATGCACTTCATCATTAGAAACCCAATCTTTCTTGAAAATTCAATCCAGATGTCACTTTCTCCATAAAACCTGCATTGATTCACCATGTTTTAAGTATTTTATCTTTCCTCAAATTAGCTATTATTTATTTATCTGGCTATATTTTACATAACCTCAATGAAATATAAACTTGTTAACTTCTAGACACAATTAGATGATGCAGTCAATAAGAGTACTGAGCCTAGAGTCAGAAAGACCTATGTTCAAGACATGCTCAAATATTTACTACCCATGTGACTCTGTGTAAGTCATTTAATCACTTTTGCCTTATTTTCCTCAACTATAAAATAGGGATAATAATAGATCCTAATTCCAACATTTATTGTAAGTATTAAATGAGAATTTTCTTTTTTAAAGCATTTAGCATAATGCCTAATACATGGTAGTCTCTATTTCTAAACTTTCTAAACTATGAGTTGTGGTACCATGAGGTTGTTTAAGTGAATATGGAGGTGGTTGGGAAAAAAAATTGACAACAGAAAAAGTTTCTGAATGCACTGCATACTGCAGTATCAAATATTCCACTAAGATTTAATTCTTAATGAAAAAGTAGATAAGCACATCCATCTCATTAGTATGAAAATTTGCTTTCATGGGCCAGGGCAAGATGGCAGAGATGGAACACGTTTCTCTCTGATCTTCTCTACAACCCTCACCCTAATTATGAAATCCAGCCTCTGAATTAGCTCTGGACCAGCAGAACCCACAAATATTGGAAGTGCAACAAATTATCAGCAGAAGATAATTTTAAAGATCACCAGATAAGCTCTGTTTCCATTGGAAATGGGAGGGAGGCAGCCAGCACAAGCAGCTGAGTACAAATGCCAGTACAGATAGTGTAGCTTCCTGGGCAGTGCAGTGTACATGGGGTGGTGCAGACTCCGTGTGGCAGAGAATCTACAAGGAGGATTCTACAGGAATCTACGGCAGTGTTGGCCACTCTGACCTGGTTGCAAGCCATAGATCAGCAGAGAAGTTATAAAACATCCAACACAAATGCAAAAGATAAATAGTGAACTCCAAAACACCAGAATCTCAGGACCTGGCCACACCCTGGAGTCAATCAACACTATTGACCCAGCACAGCTGTGGCTCCTTGGAAAACTTCTCCAGACTTAAAGACAGACCTTATTTTTTTTAAATTGTTGTTGTTGTTGTTTTTTATTTTATTTATAATTTTTTGACAATATATATGCATGAGTAATTTTTTTATATATAAATTATCCCTTGTATTCATTTTTCCAGATTATCCCCTCCCTCCCTCTACTCCCTCCCCTTGATGACAGGCAATCCCATACATATTACATGTGTTACAATATAACCTAGATACAATATATATGTGTAAATACCATTTTCTTGTTGCACATTAAGTATTAGATTCCGAAGGTATAAGTAACCTGGGTAGATAGACAGTAGTGCTAACAATTTACATTCACTTCCCAGTGTTCCTTCTCTGGGTGTAGTTGTTTCTGTCCATCATTGATCAACTGGAAGTGAGTTGGATCTTCTTTATGTTGAAGATATCCACTTCCATCAGAATACATCTTCCTACAACATTGAAGTGTACAGTGATCTTCTGGTTCTATTCATTTCACTCAGCATCAGTTGATGTCTCTCCAAGCCTCTCTGTATTCCTCCTGCTGGTCATTTCTTACAGAGCAAAAATATTCCATAACCTTCATATACCATAATTTACCCAACCATTCTCCAGTTGATGGACATCCATTCATCTTCCAGTTTCTAGCCACTACGAAAAGAGCTGCCACAAACATTTTGGCACATATAGGTCCCTGTCCCCTCCTCAGTATTTCTTTGGGATATAAGCCCATAGCAGCAATGCTGGATCAAAGGGTATGCACAGTTTGATAAATTTTTGGGCATAGTTCCACATTGCTCTCCAGAATGGCTGGATTCTTTCACAACTCCACTAACAATGTATCAGTGTCCCAGTTTTCCCACATCCCCTCCAACATTCATCATTATTTGTTCCTGTCATCTTAGCCAATCTGACAGGTGTGTAGTGGTATCTCAGAGTTGTCTTAATTTGCATTTCTCTGGTCAGTAGTGATTTGGAACACTCTTTCATATGAGTGGATATAATTTCAATTTCATCATCTGAGAATTGTCTGTTCATATCCTTTGACCATTTATCAATTGGAGAATGGTTTGATTTCTTATAAATTAGGGTCAGTTCTCTATATATTTTGGAAATGAGACCTTTATCAGAGCCTTTAACTTTAAAAATATTTTCCCAATTTGTTACTTCCCTTCTAATCTTGTTTGCATTAGTATTGTTTGTACAGAAACTTTTTAGTTTGATGTAATCAAAATCTTCTATTTTGTGATCAATAATGATCTCTAGTTCTCCTCTGGTCATAAATTCCTTCTTCCTCCACAGGTCTGAGAGATAGACTATTCTCTGTTCCTCTAATCTATTTATGATCTCATTCTTTATGCCTAAATCATGGACCCATTTTGATCTTATCTTGGTATATGGTGTTAAATGTGGATCCATATCTAATTTCTGCCATACTAATTTCCAGTTTTCCCAACAGTTTTTTTCCAAATAATGAAAACCCTAATGTTGGTATCTTTGGGTTTGTCAAAGACTAGATTGCTATAGATGTATCCTTTTTTGTCCTTTGTATCTAATCTGTTCCACTGATCGACTGGTCTATTTCTTAGCCAATACCAAATGGTTTTGGTGACTGCTGCTCTATAATATAGCTTTAGATCAGGTACACCTAGACCACCTTTCTCTAACTTTTTTTTCATTAGTTCCCTTGCAATTCTCGACCTTTTATTCTTCCATATGAATTTTGTTGTTATTTTTTCTAGGTCATTAAAATAGTTTCTTGGGAGTCTGATTGGTATAGCACTAAATAAATAGATTAGTTTGGGGAGTATTGTCATCTTTATTATATTTGCTCAGCCTATCCAAGAGCACTGAATGTCTTTCCAATTATTTAAATCTGACTTTATTTTTTTGGCAAGTGTTTTGTAATTTTTCTCATATAATTCCTGACTATTCTTTGGTAGATGGATTCCCAAATATTTTATGCTATTGACAGTTATTTTGAATGGAATTTCTCTTTGTCTCTCTTGCTGTTGCATTTTGTTGGTGATATATAAAAATGCTGAGGATTTATGTGGATTTATTTTGTATCCTGCCAATTTGCTAAAATTCTGAATTATTTCCAATAGCTTTTTAGCAGAGTCTTTGGGGTTCTCTAAGTATACCATCATGTCATCTGCAACGAGTGATAGTTTGATTTCCTCATTTCCTACTCTAATTCCTTGAATCTCTTTCTCGGCTCTTATTGCCGAGGCTAGCATTTCTAGTACTATATTGAATAGTAATGGTGATAGTGGGCAACCTTGTTTCACTCCTGATCTTATAGGGAAAGGTTCTAGTTTACTGCCATTATATATGATGTTTACTGAAGGTTTTAAATATATGCTCGTTATTATTTTAAGGAATAGTCCATTTATTCCTATACTCTCAAGTGTTTTTAGTAAGAATGGATGTTAGATTTTATCAAATGCTTTTTCTGCATCTATTGAGATGATCATATGGTTTTTGTTAATTTGATTATTAATATGGTCAATTATATTAATAGTTTTCCTAATATTAAACCAGCCCTGCATTCCTGGTATAAATCCTAGTTGATCATAGTGTATTATCCTGGGGATGATTTTCTGAAGTCTTTTTGCTAATATCTTATTTAAGATTTTAGCATCAATATTCATTAAGGAAATTGGTCTATAATTTTCTTTCTCCATTTTCAATCTACCTGGTTTGGGTATCAGTACCATGTCTGTGTCATAAAAGGAGTTTGGTAGGACTCCTTCATCCCCTATTTTTTTCAAATAGTTTATATAACATTGAGGCTAATTATTCTTTAAATGTTTGGTAGAATTCACATGTAAATCCATCTGGTCCTGGGGATTTTTTCCTGGGGAGTTGATTAATAGCTTGTTCTATTTCTTTTTCTGAAATGGGACTATTTAATCAATTTATTTCCTCCTCTGTTAATCTAGGAAGCCTATATTTTTGGAGAAAGTCATCCATTTCACTTAAGTTATCAAATTTATTGGCATAAAGTTGGGCAAAGTAACTCATTATTTCTCTAATTTCCTCTTCATTGGTGGAAAGATCCCCCTTTTCATTTGTAAGACTATCAATTTGATTTTCCTCTTTCTTTTTTCTGATCAGATTTACCGAAGGTTTATCTATTTTATTGGGTTTTTTTTATAAAACCAACTCTTGGCTTTATTTATTAATTCAATAGTTTTTTTTACTTTCAATATTATTGATTTCTCCTTTTAATTTTTGTATTTCAAGTTTGATTTTTGGTTGTTTTTTTTTTTTAATGAGTAAAAAAGTAAAGAGGACTCTGATGATAAATAGCTTCTATGGTGAAAGAGATAGATTTAATTGTGAATTCTACCATACACTTAAAAAACGATTAACTCCAATACTATGTAGCCTTTTTGAAAAAATAGGGAATTAAGGACTCCTATCAAATTCCTTTTATGACACAGACATGATACTGATAACTAAACCAGATAGGATGAAAACAGAGAAAGAAAATCATAGGCTATTGATGAACATTGATGAAAAAATCTTAAATAAAATATTAGCAAAGAGATTACAGAAAATCATCACTAGGATAATACACAAACCCTTAGCATAATTGACTATATCAATAAGCAAATTCACAAAAACCATATGATTATCTCAATAGATGCAGAAAAAGCATTTGATAAAATCCAACACCCAATCTTATTAAAACACTAGATAATATAGGAATAAATGGGCTTTTTCTTAAAACAGTCAATAGCATCTATTTAAAAATATAAGCAAGCATCATATAAAATGGGGATAAACTGGAACCATTCCCAATAAGATCAGGGGTCAAACAAGGTTGCCCACTATCACTATTACTACTCAATATTGTATTAGAAATTCTAGCCTTGGCAATAAGAGAAGAAAAAAGAGATCAAAGAAATTAATGAGGAAATGAGGAAACCGAATCATCACTCTTTGCAGATGAAATGATGGTATAGTTAGAGAACCCCAGAGATTCTACTAAAAAGCTATTAAAAATAATCTACAACTTTAGCAAAGTTGCAGGATACAAAATATATCCACATAAATCCTCAGCATTTTTATACATCACCAACAAAATGCAACAGCAAGAGATAAAAAGAGAAATTCCATTCAAAATAACTGTCAATAGCATAAAATATTTGGGAACCTATCTACCAAAGGAAAGTCAGGAATTATATGAGCAAAATTACAAAACACTTTCCACACAAAAAAAGTCACATTTAAATAATTTGAAAAATATTAAGTGCTCTTGAATAGGCCTAGCGAATATAATAAAGATGACAATACTTCCTAAACTAATCTATTTATTTAATGCTATACCAATCAGACTCCTAAGAAACTATTTTAATGACCTAGAAAAAATAACAACAAAATTCATATGGAAGAACAAAAGATCAAGAATTTCAAGGGAATTAATGAAAAAAAAATCAAATGAAAGTGGCCTCACTGTACCTGATGTAAAACTATATTATACAGCAGCAGTCACCAAATCCATTTGGTATTGGCTAAGAAATAGATGAGTTGATCAGTGGAATAGGTTATGTTCACAGAACAAAATAGTGAACAACTATAGCAATCTAGTGTTTGACAAACCCAAAGATCCCAGGGGTAAGAATTCATTTTTGACAAAAACTGCTGGAAAAATTGGAAATTAGTATGGCAGAAATTAGGCATGAACCCACACTTAACACTGTATACCAAGATAAGATCAAAATGTGTCCATGATTTAGGCATAAAGAACGAGATTATAAATAAATTAGAGGAACATAGGATAGCTTAGCCCTCAGACTTGTGCAGAAAGAAGAAATTTCTGACCAAAGAAGAACTAGAGATCATTATTGATCACAAAACAGAAAATTTTGATTATATCAAATTAAAAAGCCTTTGTACAAACAAAACAAATGCAAACAAGATTAGAAGCGAAGCAACAAACTGGGAAAACAGTTTTATACTTAAAGGTTCTGATAAAGGCCTCATTTCCAAAATATACAGAGAATTGACTTTAATTTATAAGAAATCAGCCATTCTCCAATTGATAAATGGTCAAAGGATATGAATAGACAATTTTTAGATGATGACATTGAAACTATTTCCACTCATATGAAAGAGTGTTCCAAATCACTATTGATCAGAGAAATGCAAATTAAGACAACTCTGAGATACCATTACACACTTGTCAGATTGGCTTAGATGACTGGAAAAAATAATAATGATACTGAAGAAGGGAAAGGGACCTGTATGTGCCAAAATGTTTGTGGCAACTCTTTTTGTAGTGGGCTAGAAACTGGAAAATGATTGAATACCTATCAATTGGAGAATGGTTGTGTAAATTGTTCATAGATAGGTCAAGCAAATATAATAAAGATGACAATACTTCCTAAACTAATCTATTTATTTAATGCTATACCAATCAAACTTCCGAGAAACTATTTTACTGACCTAGAAAAAACAACAAAATTCATCTGGAAGAACAAAAGGTCAAAATTCCAAAGGAATTAATGAAGAGAAAAGCAAATGAAGGTGGCCTGGCTGTACCAGATGTAAAACTGTATGATAAAGTAGTGTGCATCATCAAAACCATTTGATACTGGCTAAGAAATAGAGAAGTTGGTCAGTGGAGAAGGTTAGGTTCATATGAATGAAGCAGTCAATGACTACAACTATGTAGTATTCAAGAAAACCAAAGACCCCAGCTTTTGGGATAAGAATTCACTATTTGACAAAAACTGCTGGGAAAATTGAAAAGTAGTATGGCAGAAAGTAGACATAGACCCATACCTAACACCATATACCAAGGTCTGGTTGAAATGGGTTCATGATATTCTAGACAAAATAGAAGAACATAGGATAGTTTACCTCTCAGATTTGTGGAGGAGGAAGGAATTTGTGACCAAAGAAGAACTAGAGATCATTATTGATCACAAAATAGAAGATTTTGGTTATATTAAATTAAAAAGCTTTTGTACAAACAAAACTAATGCAAACAAGATTAGAAGGGAAGCAACAAACTGGGAGAACATTTTTACAGTTAAAGGTTCTCATAAAGGCCTCATTTCTAAAATATATAGAGAATTGACTCTAATTTATAAGAAATCAAGCCATTCTACAACTGATAAATGGTCAAAGGATATGAACAGACAATTCTCAGATGAAGAAATTGAAACTATTTCTAGCCATATGAAAAGATGCTCCAAGTCTTTATTAATCAGAAAAATGCAAATTAAGACAACTCTGAGATACCACTACACACCTGTCAGATTGGCTAGAATGCAGGGAAAAATAATGAAGAATGTTGGAGGGGATGTGGGAAAACTGGGACACTGATACATTGTTGGTGGAATTGTGAATACATCCAGCCATTCTGCAGAGCAGTTTGGAACTATGCTCAAAAAGTTATCAAACTGTGCATACCCTTTGATCCAGCAGTGTTTCTACTGGGATTATATCCCAAAGAGATATTAAAGGAGGGAAAGGGACCCATATGTGCAAAAATGTTTGTGGCAGCCCTTTTTGTCGTGGTAAGAAACTGCAAATTGAGTGGATGCTCAGCAATTGGAGAACAGCTGAATAAATTATGGTATATGAATACTATGGAATACTATTCTGTAAGAAATGACCAGCAGAATGATTTCAGAGAGGCTTGGAGAGACTTATATGAACTGATGCTAAGTGAAATGTGCAGAACCAGGAGATCATAATACATGGCAACAACAAGACTATATGACAGTCAATTCTAATGGGCATGGCTTTCATTAATAATGAGATGATTCAAACCAGTTCCACTTATTCAGTGATGAAGAGAGCCATCCACACCCAAAGAGAGAACCATGGGAACAGAGTGTGGAACACAGCATAGCATTCTCACTCTCTCTGTTGTTATTTGTTTGCATTTTCTTTTCTTTCTCACTTCTTCTTTTTCTTCCTACTTCAACATATTTAACATGTTTTGGATTATCTGACAGCTAGGAAAGAGGGTGGAGGGAATGAGGGGAAAATTTGGAATAAAAGGTTATGCAAGGGTCAATGATGGAAAAATTACCCATACATATGCTTTGTAAATAAAAAGCTTTAATAATGAAAAAGACAAATTTTTAAAAAGAAAATTTTATTTCATTTCGAATAAATGGTAAAATTATATTTGTGCCAAATAATTGTTTTATGAACAAATGTTAGATTTGTATATCTATTTTATGTACCATAAACCCATGTTTGTGTAAAAATTTCTCAATTAAAAAATGTGTTGAGAATGAAAAAGTTTAAGAAATCTGGCTCTCTCAATCTGGAATTATGCCCAAAAAGTTATCAAACTGTGCATACCCTTTGACCCAGCAGCGCTACTACTGGGATTATATCCCAAAGAAATACTAAAGAGCGGAAAGAAACATATATGTGCCAAAATGTTTGTGGCAGCTCTTTTTGTTGTAGCTAGAAACTGGAAGATGAATGGATGTCCATCAGTTGGAGAATGGTTGGGTAAATTGTGGTATATGAAGGTTATGGAATATTATTGCTCTGTAAGAAATGACCAGCAGGAGGAATACAGAGAGGGTTGGAGAGACTTAAATCAACTGATGCTGAGTGAAATGAGCAGAACCAGAAGATCACTGTATACTTCAACAACAATACTGTATGAGGATGTATTCTGATGGAAGTGGAAATCTTCAACATAAAGAAGATCCAACTCAATTCCAGTTGATCAATGATGGACAGGGGTAGCTACACCCAGAGAAGAAACACTGGGAAGTGAATGTAAATTGTTAGCACTAATATCTGTCTGCCCAGGTTGCATGTACCTTCGGATTCTAATGTTTATTGTGCAACAAGAAAATGATATTCACACACATGTATTGTACTTAGACTATATTGTAACACATGTAAAATGTATGGTATTGCCTGTCGTCGGGGGGAGGGAATAGAGGGAGGGGGGGCAATTTGGAAAAATGAATACAAGGGATAATATTATAAAATATATATATAATATATTTGAAAGAAAAAAAAAAAGAAATCTGGCTCTCTATAAATGCTTAAACCTTTAAGATCTTCTGTTAGGATTATAAGGTGATAACTCAGGTTGTCTAAACAATTCTCTAGATCAGCATTCACACCTTTGGTTCAGGCCTTTGAAAGAAGTTTGCATCTTTGGACTTCTGGGGAGGAATTTACATGTTTAAAGGAGTTTGCACCTTTAAGAGGAGCAAGTTCATTGGTTGAAGTATTTTCCCACAAGCCCCTGAGTTCTCACATGCTCATTCTCTGCGAGGATAAAAGAGGCAATATTGAGCCTGGAGAACAGTCTGACTGGGAGATTGAATTTAGACGGTACTCTGGAAGGAGAGTTTAAGCTGGGATATTGAGTTGAGATGGCAGTCTGGAAGGATAACTTAGAGACGACTGGACCTTCACATGTTAGTGCCCAATGTGGGGCCAGGACTTATTCTGAGCCCTTCAGAGGAGCTAGCCTGGACCTTCACAATCTTTTACCTTTGTATATTCACTATCTAAAACAATCTGGTTCATATAGAGAGGCAATGCAATGTAGTGGATGGAGTGTGAACCCCAGAATCACTAGACCTAATGTCATCCACATCCTACTCAGAATTAGATGTTAAATGCATGATTATGGACAAGTCATTTTCTTTCCAAAATGTTTTGGATTTTCTCCCTTCATTCATAAAATAAGACTGTGATAAAGATTAAAGAGCTCCATTAATGTGGATTATTAATAAATGACTGTTGTATTGAATAATTGGCTTGCTTGCTTCTAAGGGGAAAAATTGTAGTTTATGATAAGAAAGAGAAACATTTAAATAAGATTTTATATAGACAAATGGACAGCTAAATTTCACAGTGGGTAGAGTGCCATGCCTGCAATTAGGAATTCTCATCTTTGTGTATTTAAATCTGGCCTCAGATATTTACAAGCTATGTGATCCTAGGCAAGTCATTTAATCCTGTTTGTCTCAATTTCCTTATCTATACAATGAGCTAGAGGTAGAAATGACAAACCACTGTATTATATTTACCAAGAAAATCCCAAATAGGATCATGAAGAATTGGATATTGAACAATGTATATGTGTGTATCTCTATCCACATCTACAGATATGTATGTAAAAATGAAACATTTGGTAAGTTCCTACATATGTATGAGATATAATTGCAAATTTAAAATAAACTTCTTTGATTAATCTCCAGAATTAATTTGATATAATGAAAAGAATATGGAATTTGCAGTTGCAGTATCTAGGTTGGATTCCTTGGGATAACTTTGGAGTTAGAGAGATTTTAACATGTCATTTAGTTCAAGCTCCTTATTTTGTGGTGAGAAAATTAATGCTTAGAGAGAAAGACACTGGGCAGTAGTTGGCATAGCTGGGATTCAAATTCAGTTCCTCTAACTTCATGACATCTTATCATTGAAATATACAACTTGTGTGATATTGGATGGAATGTCACACAACAATTGTTTCATCTCTTTATTTTTCCAATTTTTCATTCTTAAAAATGAGAAGGCTGTACTAAATCATTCTGGAAATTTCTTTCTGCTCATTTTGTTTTGCTTAATGACTGTAGAATTATCATTATTACACACTTCATCCTTGAAAGAATTTTTATTGCTATATGGAACTTTTTAGATAGCTGCAACTAATTCTTGGAAGAACTTAATTCATTAAGATAATAGGCAGGCAGTGCAGTGAAAATTTTTCCTTCAAGTTGATTTAGAAAATGACCATTCAAGAAATGTATCACAACATGGTCCAACACAACATTAGCCTACACCAGCAACTTTAGCTGTGTATGGCATATGGCAAAGAATAGGCAAGATAGCATCTCTGAATCCAAGTAAATAAGGGCAATGAGCTAGTTGTAGGTGATGGATTTTGTGACAAAAGAACTCAGTTAAATAAGCTCTGTGTTTGGAAGAAATTACACTTCATGGGTACTAATGTTTAATAGCCTCTGATTAGCCCCTCAGATTCCACTAAAGACTCCCATTATAGTCGCTTTCCACTTCTTTGGGAAAATGGCGTTAGGAATGCTAATCATCTACGAGTCAATAAAAAATATAGAGCTGGAAGGAGAATTTGGCAGAGCATCCTAGAATTTGATCCCAAAAGGCAAACAAGATAAACTTCAGTATTCTTGTCTATCTGTCATATGTGTGTAAAGAGGATGATGGGGAAAGAGATCAGACCATATTATTAATTTTCCAGACAACAAATTATTTCAGTAAGTCCAGACTAGTGGTATCCTGAGAAAAGAAAAGCTAGGATCACAAGCAAAGGACTTGTGATGAGATGAATAGTTGATCAAGTTTCAAATTCCTTAAGGTCAATTGATTTGCAAAGTTCCTTCAGATATTTTAGGGGAACTCCTAAGAAAATTTCAGTTCTACTCCTCTTCCTTGAAAGCAACTCAGGCATCATATCCCATTGGCTCTCTTCAGAAGGAAAAGTTATATCTTCAGTTATTTCCCTGGTTGGTTTTTCCACCAGGACCATGTATTTACAAAGGACCTTTTCTTAACCTCTTGAAAAGAAGCCCAAGAAAGAATATGGGATGGGGCATTAGTTGGCAGCAATACAACTAAAATCAACAAGAATTTCTTAAACTTTTATTATGTTTAAGGCACTGTAATATATTTAGTATTAAGGCAGACAAAATTGGCTAGATAGTATAAAATATTAATAGTGGACTTGAAGTCAAGAAGGTCTGAGTTCAAATTCTTAACAAAAAAAAAAGACATAATGATAACATGATAACTAACATTTATGGAGTGCTTATCATGTACCAGGCACTGTACTAAGTGTACCCAATATCATCTCATTTGATCTTCACAATAACCCTAGATGATAAGCACAGTATTCACATTTTACAAATAAGCACATTGAAGAAAACAGAGACTAAAGTGACTTGTCCAGGATCACATAGCTAGGAAGTATCTGAAGCCAAATTTGAACTCAGGTCTTCTTGACTCTAGGCCCAATGGTCTACCTAGACAGTTTTCTGTAAAACATCTTTTTAGGCAAACATGTTTCACATTCAAACAACATGGCTGGCTTATCAGAGCTTTTTGCAGAAGAGTTTGAATGCCAGGCTTAAGAAAAAAACCTCTTCATCTGTAACTTATCTTGCCAGGTGATTTTCAGAATCTTTCTGAAATAATTCAAATGGAAGCTGAAATGAACTTTGATTGCTATGTATTCTCATATTCCAAACAATTGATGATTACTTCATGAATTTTATTGGAGAAGGAGATATTCTGTCCCTAGCAGTTTGGAGGAAAGGAAACTGTTTTGGACAAAGGGATTATTACTGTCAAATCACAACAGAATGGAGTCCATCTTTGAGCAAGATGCACCTTATTAACAGATAGAACTTATATCTGCAGAATGGCATAGTGGAATGAATACTCACTTAGGATTAAGATGACTGGGATGCAGAACTTCATTTTAATATTTCTAGTTTTGTGACCTTGGACAAATCCTTTGACTTCCCTGGACTTTGTTATCTCATCTGTAAAATGAGGAGATTGGATTGGCTAGTTTTTGAAATTTTTCTCAGCTCTAAATTTATGATCTGACTATTATTTTCTCTATAATGTACACAGGTTACTGTTATATTGTATGATGATCATTTGTGAATGAGTTGACTATTCTCAGCAATACAATGATCCAAGAGAGTTCTGAAGGACTCATGATGAAAAATGCTATCTATCAGCAGAGAAAGAATCAATTAAGTCTGAATGTGCTTGAAAGCATAGTTTTTTAAAAACTTTATTTCTCATTTCTTGTTTTGTTTTCTTTGGTCTGTGACAATATGACTAATATGGAAATATTTTGTATGACTAACATGTTTGCATGACTATTAAATTATTGTTTTCTCAAGGCAGGGGTGGGGGAGGGAAAGGGAAAGAGAATTTGAAACTCAGAAGTAAAAAAATCTCAAATCTTTTCTCTATATTATTAAAGCTTTTTATTTATAAAGTATATGCATGGGTAATTTTTCCAACTTTGACTCTTGCAACACCTTTTGTTCCAGATTTTCCCCTCCTTCCCTCCACCCCCATCCCTAGCTGGCAGATAGTCCATATATTAAATATGTTAAAATACATGTTAAATTCAATATATGTATCCATATTTATGCAATTATCTTGCTGCAAAAGAAAAATCAGATCAAGAAGGAAGAAAAAGGAAAAATGAAAAAGAAAACAAAATGCAAGCCAATAACAACAGAGAGAATGATAATGCTCTGTTCCCATAGTTCTCTCTCTGGGTGTAGATTGCTCTCTTCATCACTGAACAAGTGGAACTGATTTGAATTATCTCATTGTTGAAGAGAGCCATGTCCATAAGAATTAATTGTCGTATATATAGCCTTGTTGTTGCTGTGTATTATGATCTCCTGGTTCTGCACATTTCACTTAGCATCAGTTCATATAAGCCTCTCCAAGCCTCTCTGAAATCATCCTGCTGATCATTTCTTACAGAATAGTATTCCATAGCATTCATATACTATAACTTATTCAGCCATTTTTCAATTGATAGACATCCACTTAATTTCCAATTTCTTGTCACTACAAAAAGGGATGCCACAAATATTTTTGCATATGTGGGTCCCTGTCCCTCCTTTAAGATTTCTTTGGAATATAATCCCAGTAGAAACACTGTTGGATCAAAGGGTATGCACAGTTTGATAACTTTTTAAGCATAGTTCCAAACTGCTCTGCAGAATGGCTGGATGCCATTCACAGGTCCACCAACAACGTATCAATGTCCCAGTTCTCCCACATCCCCTCCAACATTCAGCTTTATCTTTTCCTGTCATTCTAGCCAATCTGAGAGATGTGTAGTGTCATCTCAGAATTGTCTTAATTTGCATTTCTCTGATCAATAATGATTAGGAGCATCTTTTCATGTGACTACAAACACTTTCAATTTCTTATCTGAAAATTGTCTGTGCATAACCTTTAACTATTTATCAATTGGAGAATAGCTTGAACTATTATAAATTTGAGTCAGTTCTCTATGTATTTTAGAAATGAGATCTTTATCAGATCCTTTGGATGTAAAAATGTTTTCCTAGTTTATTGCTTTACTTCTAATCTTGTCTGCTTTAGTTTTGTTTGTACAAAAATCTTTTAACTTAATATAATCAAAATTATCTATTTTGCAATCAATAAAGATCTCCAGTTCTTCTTTGGTCATAAATTCTTTCCTCCTCCACAAATCTGAGAGGTAAACTATCCTATGTTCTTCTAATTTGTCTATAATATCATTCTTTATGTCTAGATCATGAACCCATTCTGACCAGATCTTGGTATACAGTGTTAGTGGGTCTATGCTTATTTTCTGCCATACTACTTTCTGCCTAGCAGTTTTTGTCAAATAGTGAATTCTTATCTCAAAAGCTGGGGTCTTTGGGTTTATTTAATACTAGGTAGCTATAGTTATTGACTTTTTCTGTGAACCTAACCTTCTCCACTGATCCAATTTCTCTATTTCTTAACCAGTACCAAATGGTTTTGATGATTTATAATATAGTTTTAGATCTGGTACAGCCAGTTCATCTTCATTTGCTTTTCTCTACATTAATTCATTTGAAATTTTTAACCTTTTGTTTTTCCAGATGAATTTTGTTGTTATTTTTTCTAGGTCAGTAAAATAGTTTCTTGGAAGTTTGATTGATATAGTACTAAATAAATAGATTAGTTTAGGAAATATTGTCATCTTCATTATATTCTCTTGACCTACTGAAGAGTACTTGATATTTTTCCAATTGCTTAGATCTGACTTTATTTGTGTGGAAAGTGTTTTGTAGTTTGCTTATATAGTTCCTAATTTTCCCTTGGCAGATAGATTCCCAAATATTTTATCTTATCAACAGTTATCTTAAATGGAATTTCTCTTTGTATCTCTTGCTGTAGGATTTTGTTGATGATACATAAAAATGCAGATGATTTATGTAGATTTATTTTGTATCCTGCAACTTTGCTAAGTTATGAACTGCTTCTAATAGTTTTTTAGTTGATTCTCTAGGGTTCTCTAAGTATACCATCATATCATCTTCAAAGAATCATAATTTGGTTTCCTCATTATCTACTCTAATTCCTTTAATCTCTTTTTCTTTTCTTATTGTCAAAGCTAGCATTTCTAATACATTATTGAATGGTAATGATGATAATGGGCAGCCTTGTTTCACTTCTGATGTTATTGGGAATAGTTCCACTTTATCCCCATCATATAGTATGCTTTCTGATGGTTTTAAATACATGTTATTGACTGTTTTAAGGAAAAGTCCATTTATTCCTCTATTCTCTAGTGTTTTTAATAGGAATGGGTGTTGGATTTTATCAAATGCCTTTTTGTGCATCTATTGGGATAATCATATGGTTCTTCTTAATTTGGTTATTGATATAGTAAATTATGCTAATAGTTTTCCTAATATTGAACTACTCCTGCATTCCTGGTATTCCTACTTGGTCGTGGTGTATTATCCTGGGGATGTTTTTCTGTAATCTCTTTGCTGATATTTTATTTAAAATTTTTGCATCAATATTCATTAGGGAGATTGGTCTATAAATTTCTTCTCTCTATTTTCATCCTACATAGTTTAGGTATCAGTACCAAATCTGTGTCATAAAAGGAATTTGGTAGGAGTCCTTCATTCCCTATTTTTTCATAGTTTATATAGCATTGGAATTAATTATATATATATATATATATATATATTGGAATTAATTGTTCTTTAAATATTTGGTAGAATTCACATGCAAATCCATCTGATCTTGGATATTTTTTCTATGGGAGTTCATTAATAGCTTCTTCTATTTCTTTTTCTAAAATGGGACTATTTAAGTAATTTATTTCCTTTTCTGTTAATCTGGACAATCTATATTTTTTTGTGGGTATTCCTCCATTTCACTTAGGTTGTCAAATTTATTGGCATAAAGTTGGGCAAAGTTAACTCCAGATAAGTGCTCTAATCTCCTCTTCATTGGTGGAAATTTCTCCCTTTTCATTTTTGACACTAACAATTTGATGTTCCTGTATCCTTTTTTCTAATCAAATTAACTAAATGTTTATCTATTTTGCTGGTTTTTTTTCATAAACCAACTCTTAGATTTATTTATTAAATTAATAGTTTTCTCACTTTCATTTTTGTTGATGTCTCCTTTTATTTTAAAAATGTCAAGTTTGATGTGTGATTGGGGATTTTTAATTTGTTCTTTTTCTAGGTTTTTTAGTTGCAAGCCCAATTTATTGATCTTCTTTTTCTTTATTTTATGCAAGTAAGTGTCTAGAGATATAAAATTTCCCCTTATTACCACTTTGGCTGATCCCACAAATTTTGGTATGTTGTCTCACTATTGTCATTCTTTTGGATGAAATTATTGATTGTATCTATGATTTGCTGTTTCACTAATTCATTCTGTAGGATGAAATTATTTTGTTTCCAATTTCTTTTTGGGTCATTTTCTCCTGGCCTTTTATTGAATGTAATTTTGATTGCATCATGATCTGGAAAAAATGCATTCACTATTTCTGCCTTTCTGCATTTGATTTTGAGGTTTTTATGTTCTACTATATGGTCAATTTTTGTATAGATTCCATGAACTGCTGAGAAGAAAGTGTACTCCTTGCTGTCTTCATTCAATTTTCTCCAAAGATCTATCATATCTAGTTTTTCTAGTATCCTATTTTACTCTTTAACTTCTTTCTTATTTATTTTGTGGTTTGATTTATCTAGTTCTGAGAGAGCAAGGTTGAGATCTCCCACTATTATAGTTTTGCTGTGTATTTCTTCTTGCAACTCTCTTAACTTCTCCTTTAGGAATTTAGATGCTATACCACTTGGTGCATATATGTTGAATATTGATATTGCTTCATTATCTATGGCACCCTTTAGCAAGATATAGTTTACTTCCTAATTCTTTTAATTAGATCAATTTTTGCTTTTGCTTAATCTGAGATCAGGATGGCTACTCCTGCTTTTTTTTTTTTTTTCCCCTTCACCTAAAGTATAATAGATTCTGTTCCAACCTTTTACTTTAGTCTGTATCGCTTTGCTTTAAATGTGTTTCTTGTAAACAACATATTGTAAGATTCTCTTTTAATCCAGTCTGCTATCTGCTTACGTGTTATTTGGAGAATTCATCCTATTCACATTTATGGTTAAAATGTCTATTTCTGTATTTCCTGCCATCTTATTAACCCTAAATTATACTTTTCTCTTTTATTTTCCCCTTTCCCCTCTCTCTAGCATTTAACTTATTGGGAATACTCACCTCAAGCAATCCTCCTCCTTTACAGACCCTCCTCTTTTCTTATACCTTTCAACTACTATTTCTGTTTTCCCTTATATTTAGCTTACCCCTTCCTTTTCCCCCTCTCCTCTCCCACTTTTCTTGCTTTTCTATCAGGTGAGAGAAGTTTATGTCTAATATTCTTTCTTTGAGCCAAATCTGATGAAAGTAAGATCCATACAATATTCATCACCCTCTCTTCTTTCCCTCAATTATAATAGGTTTTCTTTGTCTCTTCCTGAGATGTAATTTTCCTCATTTGACCTCTACTTTCCCCTTTTTCTCTGTTACAATCCCTTTTTCCACCTCTATTTTTAAAATTTATATTATATATATTTTATTATATTATATGTATTTTTATATTATAACAGTAAAATCAGATTATAAATATACTCTCTATGTATACCTAAAACAGAAGTACAGTTCTCAAGAGTTTTTTTTTCTTTTTACCTTTTTATACTTCTCTTGAGTTCTGTATTTGGAGGTAAAATTTTTTGTTTAACTCTGTTTTTTTCATTAAAAATAAAAGGAATTCACCAGTTTCATTCAATGTCCATCTTCTTACCTGATAGTAAATGCTCAGATTAGGAGGGTAATTTATTCTTGGCTGCATTCCAAGTTTCTTTACCTTTCAAAATATCAGATTCCAGGCCTTATCTTTTAGAGTGGAAGCTGTAAGGTCCTGAGTAATCCTTATTTTTATTATTGTGGCTCCTTAGTGTTTGAATTTTTTCTTCTGTGGCTGCTTATAATATTTTTTCCTTGGTCAGATAGTACTCAAATTTAGCCACAATATATCTTAGGGGTTTAATTTTGGGGTCTCTTTCAGGAAATGTTTGGTGAATTCTTTCAGTGGTCATTTTACCTTCTGATTCTATGACACTCAGGCAGTTCTCTTTGATGATTTCCTGAAAAATAATGTCTAGGCTCTCTCTTTTTTCATCATGTATTTCATGGCATCCAATAATCCTTAGATTGTCTCTCTAAGATCTATTTTCCAGGTTGTTTTCCCAATTACATATTTTACATTTTTTTTCTATTTTTTCATTCTTTTTTTTTTTTTTTGTTTGTTTTGCTTGACTGATTCTTGTTGTCTCATTGAGTTATTCATCTCCATTTATTCAGTTATGATTTTAGTGGATTATTTTCTTTGTTTACTTTTTAAACTTCTTTTTGTATTTGTCCAAATGAATTTCTAAATGAGCTGTTTTGTTCTGTAGAATTTTTTTCCATTTCACAAATTTTCTTTTTTAAGGAGTTGTTTTCTTTTTCCATTTTATCAAATCTCCCTTTTAGTGTTACATGCCTTTTCTGAACCCTCTTGCAAAGTTTTCATTTCCTTTCCCTATTTTTTTTCTAGCTCTCTTTTAAGATCTTTTTAATTTCTTCTAGGAGAGCCTTGTGTGATGGGGATCAGGTTATATCACCTTTTGGGGCTTCATCTGGAGACAATTTGCCATTAGTCTCCTTAGGATTGGAAATCTGTTCTTCTCCATAAAACTGTCTAGCCTCAGATTTCTCTTTTCTTTTTGACTCATTTTTTTTTTTTGTTTAAAGTTAAGGTATGCTTTTAGGGAAAGGAGGTTTTCCAAGTTTCTTCTGCAATAGTGGTTTCCTCTATAAGTAGGGTCAGTTCTGATTCACTCCCATTGTTGGGTGAGCATGGCCAGATCACATGAAATTCTGGTGAAAAAAAACACAAATCTTAAAAGTTGTTTTTACATGTAATTGGGAAAAAATTTAAATTTAAAACAAATTAATAAGTGTTTTCTTTTTCAAGAGAATTTCCATCTGTTTTCAGTAAATCTTATTTATCAATCTGTCTCTGTTTCTCCATCTTTTACAATATCTTAGAAGAGAGATTGAATTTTCTTTATTTGACTTTTGTCTACAAAAAGATACTATTTCCTAACTGCCACTTCTTTATCCATCAGTGATTCTCAAATTTCATGACATTGTATATTTTTTTCTATTGATTCTTACTGCATTTTCATTCTAAAATTACTGTGCATCAAATAGGTCTTCATTAAAGCAATCCAATAAATTTACAAAAAGCCCAGAGATTAATGGAGACATATGGGGTGAAAAAAGATAGGATATATCTCTACTGTGTTACAAGAAATTTAAATAGCAAGATAGACCATGTATCTGAACAGTGATGACATCAATCACATTTTTGTCTAGAAAATACCTTATAGTAATGGTTGTTAACAAAATCTTCATGGGATCAAATCAAGCATTGACTAACTCCAACTTTGTGTGAATTTAAGTGATACCTATGGTTTGCTTAAGCTAAAAAGAACATTGAAATCATCTAATTCAGCCCTCTCATTTTACAGATGGGAAAGCTGAGACCCAGAAAAAGTTAAGATTTGTCTTAAGTCACAGAAGTTATTTAATGATTTAGAAATTAAAACCAGGTGTCCTACTTACTAGTGAAATTATATTTCTACTATACAATGCTGCTATTTTCATGTTTAAAAATCAAATATTTTCCATCCAATTGATTAATTTTTTCTATTCATTTGTGGCCATTTTGACAGAACTGTGTAACAATTATATAACTAGATTCTGAGTTTATTATAGCCCAGCATCTTAATCATTCCAAATTTATTGTTATACCTATGATTTTTTTTTCACTCACTACTCTAACTTCCTTAAAATTCTCTAGGACTTTTCCTTATAACTATTTCCTTAACCCTTATTTTTGATGTCAAAAATTCCCAGGCCATATTCTTGGGCATTGTTAGACTTTCATTTCCTCACTTTTCCTTAATCACTTCATTTCTTTTCTTTGTCTCCTTTGTTCACTCATTACAGATCTGATTCTAAGTCTCAAGTTGTAAAGATATCAATATTCTTGCTGTCTTCACTACAAAGTTGAAACCAAAATCCATTTCCTCTGTGAAGTTTTCTGTGATATGATAAAAATAAGTGTTGGAGTCTGAGGACCTGGCTTTAAATTTAAGCTTTGGGAAAATTATTTAATCTTTCTGGGCTTCAATAGTTTCATCTTTAAAATGATGAGATCTAATTATTGAAACTATGTGGTACAAGGTAAGAAGTAATATGTTGGATCAGTAGAATAGAGTAGATACTCAACATATTAGTAGTAAGTGATCATAGTAATGTTGTTTTTGATAAATATAAAGATTTAAGTTTTGGGGAGTAGTTTATGTATAATGAGAGATAACATTGTGTGATATAAAATGGACAATTTTGATTGTATTAAAATAAACAAGTTTTTATTCAAATAAAAATGTAGCCAAATTAGAAAGAAAGTGGAATATTGGAGAAAAAATTTTACATATAGGTTCTTGGACAAAGGCCCTATTTCAACTACATAGAGAACTTTTTTTTCAAGTTTAGAAGAATACCTCATTCCCCAATGGATAAATGGTCAAAAGATATGAATAGGTAATTTTTGAAAGAAGAAACTAAAACTATATATAGTCAAGTGAATAATATTCTAAATCATTATAGATAAGAACAATACAAATTAAAGCAGTTTTGAGATGCCATATCATATCTATCAGATTGGCTAAAATCATAGAAAAGAAAATGAGAAATATTGGAGGGATGTAGAAAATTATGGCATTAACATACTGTTGGTATTATTGTGAACTGATCCAATAAATTTGCAGAGCATTATGAAATTATGTCTATATGCCACTGATGCTCTATTTCCCAATGTAATCAAGGAAAAAGGTAAAGAGCTGATGTGTTGTAAAATATTTTTAGCAGCTCTTTTTGTCGTGGCAAAAAACTAGAAATTGAGGGAATATCTATGGCAGCTAGATAGTTCAGTGGACAGGGGGCCTGGAGTCAGGAAGACTCATCTTTCTGAGTTTAAATCTACCTCATACATTTACTAACTATATAACACTGGCAAGTCACTTCTCTCTGCCTCAATTTCCTCTGTAAAATGAGCCAGAGAAGGAAATGGCACTCTACTCCAGCGTCTTTGCTAAGTAAAATGCAAATGGGATCACTAAGCTTCAGACAAGACTGAAAAAAATTAATGCTAACAAAAATCATCATTTATGGCATTACTGAATAAGCTGTGCTATGATTGTGATATAATACTATGCTGTAAGAAATCATGGGAAGCATTTTTGTTTTTGTTGCTGTTTTTTATTTTTAGAAAAACTGGGAAAACTTACATGAAATAATTATGAGTGAAACAAGAATGATTAAACCAAGAGAATATCACATATCTTTACTGTTTGAAAACTGTGAATGACTAAACTATTCTTTAATATGAATATTAAGGTCATCTACAAAGGACTCATGAAGAGAGATATCATTCACCACTAGAGAAAAAATTGATATATAGAAATATTTATTGTATGATTTGTGTGTGTGTGTGTGTGTGTGTGTGTGTGTGTGTGTGTGTGTGTGTGTGTAATATTGACTTTCTCTAGTGTGGGATTGGGAGGGAGGCAGAGAGACAGTTAAGAACTCAAAATGTCACAAATAAATGAAGAAAAAAGAAAAAAAATATGTGAGGCCTTCTTATGACCTTTCTATGTCTAAATCTGTGATACTAAGGTGGAAGAGATCTGTTTCATTTGACCTCTCATCTTGAGACTTAAAGTGAAAAAAATCTTACACAATCTAAAATTTCATCCTTTCTTTTTGAAGGCAAACTGAGAAGAATAAAGAGAAAAAGAGGAGGCAAAAAAAAGAAAATATTGGATAGGATGATTTAAAAATTAAGATAGTAAAATGGACCAAGTGGAATGGGAATTTCTCTTCTACTTTTGAAGAGGCTATTAAAAGATTTCTAAGACAAAATGAACAAGTAACAATCTTTCTTACTTATCTCAAAACACTGTATTTAAAACAAGTAAAGAAATCTTTATGAAATTGATTGAAATTCAACTCTTGGAGAAAATACAATTCATTTTTATCAGTCCATTGTTTGTACAGCTTTGGTCCAATAGAAGCAGTCACTTGGAATGTAAATATCAGGAAGAAAGCAAAACCCCTAAACAAATTAAAGCACACACCCCTCCCAAATCAAGAACAATAATAAAAAAAAAGTTCACTGAACTCTTAAAAATTGTTTTAGAAGAAATACTTAAGGGTATACACACTGGAGGAATCACAAAAACTCAGAATACCTTATTGGCTTAATCACAATTATTTTCATTACAGCCTTTTTGATAAGGTGAAATCAAAGCATGCAGTATATAGCATTCTCAAACATATTTAGCAACCTGAGGTCAGAAAGCCCTTTCACTTATTTTCCCATGGCAATTTTCCCATTTCCTTGCCTATAGCCCATACAAAATATAGCACTTTGGAGGTCATTTTTCTCTAGCAAACCTCTACTAAGCACTCTGTTCTAGAATCATTCTGCAGATATTAACCCCCAGTGTTTCACAAAGAAGTTCAATACTTGTTTTCTTACATAGATGGCCTTGGGGCATTACCACAACATGTGTAACACATTTCCTTTCTGTCCACACTCCCCCAATAGTTTGCATTGCCCAGTGTTTCCATTCTCCATTTCACAAAATATTAAGGACTCTGTCCTTTGAATTAATTTTGGATGATGTTCTTTATTTGTGGTAGGAAGAAAAAAAACTTGGGAGACACAGTTGTTTGTCTTATTATGTAGAGATCCTTTTATAGCTTATTTTTATGTAAGATACTTTGATGGAGCTATGATTTCATAAATGATTAGTTAAAATAAGCTACAAAATGTGTGTGAATTTAGCTATGTCAATGTTATATTACTTTACTATCATTTCACATTTCAGAGTATTTAATTTTAGGAAGAATGTTATAGAATGGAAAGAAACAATACTAGATTTAGAAAGTCTGGATCCAGGTGCTTGTTCCTACATTTAGTAGCTACTATGACCTTGGGCACATCTTTGAAACATAGTTCTTTTGTCAGATATATGGTGGAATTACAATACTTGTATGACCTGCTTCATAGAGCTATTGCAAAGGATAGCTAAGGGGTACAGTGCATGAAGTGCTGGGTATAGTGTAAGAATAACAAGTTGAAATGCTATTTTAGATAATTTTTAGCAATATGAATGACTGGACTGTAATGTTCTCTCTAAAATGTAATGTTCTGCTACTAGAAATAATTCAAAATTTCAGGAAAGTGGCAGGATACAAAATAAATCCACATAAATCCTCGGCATTTTTATATATCACTAACAAAATGCAACAGCAAGAGATACAAAGAGAAATTCCATTCCAAACAAATGTTGAGAGTATAAAATATTTGGGAATCCATCTACCAAAGAAAAGTCAGGAATTATATGAGAAAAATTACAAAACACTTGCCACAAAAATAAAATCAGATTTAAATAATTGGAAAGACATTCAGTGCTCTTGGATAGGCCGAGCGAATATAATAAAGATGACAATACTCCCCAAACTAATCTATTTATTTAGTGCTATACCAATCAGACTCCCAAGAAACTATTTTAATGACCTAGAAAAAATAACAACAAAATTCATATGGAAGAATAAAAGGTCAAGAATTGCAAGGGAACTAATGAAAAAAAACTCAGAGGAAGGTGGTCTAAGTGTACCTGATCTAAAACTATATTATATAGCAGCAGTCACCAAAACCATTTGGTATTGGCTACGAAATAGACCGGTAGATCAGTGGAACAGATTAGATACAAAGGACAAAAAAGGATACATCTATAGCAATCTAATCTTTGACAAACCCAAAGATTCCAACATTAGGGATAAAAATTCATTATTCGGAAAAAACTGTTGGGAAAACTGGAAATTAGTATGGCAGAAATTAGATATGGATCCACACTTAACACCATATACCAAGATAAGATCAAAATGGGTCCATGATTTAGGCATAAAGAGGGAGATAATAAATAGATTAGAGGAACAGAGGATAATCTACCTCTCAGACTTGTGGAGGAGGAAGGAATTTATGACCAGAGGAGAACTAGAGATCATTATTGATCACAAAATAGAAGATTTTGATTACATCAAACTAAAAAGTTTCTGTACAAATAATACTAATGCAAACAAGATTAGAAGGGAAGTAACAAATTGGGAAAATACTTTTAAAAACAAAGGTTCTGACAAAGGTCTCATTTCCAAAATATATAGAGAACTGACCCAAATTTATAAGAAACCGAACCATTCTCCAATTGATAAATGATCAAAGGATATGAACAGACAATTCTCAGAGGAAGAAATTGAAACTATATCCACTCACATGAAAGAGTGTTCCAAATCACTACTGATCAGAGAAATGCAAATTAAGACCACTCTGAGATACCACTACACACCTGTCAGATTGGCTAAGATGACAGGAACAAATAATGACAAATGTTGGAGGAGATGTGGGAAAACTGGGACACTAATACATTGCTGGTGGAGTTGTGAAAGAATCCAGCCATTCTGGAGAGCAATCTGGAATTATGCCCAAAAAGTTATCAAACTGTGCATACCCTTTGACCCAGCATTGCTGTTATTGGGATTATATCCCAAAGAAATACTAAAGAGCGGAAAGAGACATATATGTGCCAAAATGTTTGTGGCAGCTCTTTTTGTTGTAGCTAGAAACTGGAGGATGAATGGATGTCCATCAATTGGAGAATGGTTGGGTAAATTGTGGTATATGAAGGTTATGGAATATTATTGCTCGGTAAGAAATGACCAACAGGAGGAATATAGAGAGGCCTGGAGAGACTTAAATCAACTGATGCTGAGTGAAATGAGCAGAACCAGAAGATCACTGTACACTTCAACAACAATGCTGTATGAGGATGTATTCTGATGGAAGTGGAAATCTTCAACATAAAGAAGATCCAACTCACTTCCAGTTGATCAATGATGGACAGAGGTAGCTGCACCCAGAGAAGAAACACTGGGAGGGGAATGAAAATTGTTAGCACTAATATCTGTCTGCCCAGGTTGCATGTACCTTCGGATTCTAATGTTTATTGTGCAACAAGAAAGTGATATTCGCACACATGTATTGTACCTAGACTATATTGTAACACATGTAAAATGTATGGTATTGCCTGTCGTCGGGGGGAGGGAATAGAGGGAGGGGGGGTAAATTGGAAAAATGAATACAAGGGATAATATTATAAAATATATATATATATATATAATAAAAAAAAAAAGCAACTTAAAAAAAAAATAAAATAAAATGTAATATTCTCTTATTCTGCTTTCTTGGGGTCTCTGGGAGCAGCCTTCCTTTCAGTTCAGTAATTACCACAAGTACAGCCAGGTGTTAAAGTCCAAATCCTTTATTGTCTCCTTTAAAGTCCTATCTCCTTCATTTGGGGCTTGGCTAGTTTTCTTAGAGGCCTATCTGTCTCCTTGATTCTGAGAGCTTGAGCTCCCGCCTGCCTTTCCTGGCTTCTGAATCTTCCCGAATTGAAAGGTTTGTGCTTCAGCTTCCAGCTACCACAAAGGTGGATGATGGAATGAATCTGTCTTAGCCTCTGAGAGCTTCTAGTGCACTTGTCTCCTTTAGCCCTGAGAGCTTCTAGTTTATATGCTCCACACTGAGTATATACCAATCATTATATCATTAGGAAACCATTATTTGTTGTAGGATTAAATCAGTGCTAAACTAGACTTAACCATTGTCTCCTCAATTCCACTTAGTACCTTGTTTCAAGTTCTGGCCCATAACACTGGACAAACCATTTAACTTTTGTTTGCCTCAGATTCCTCATATATAAAATGGGATGAATGATAATTGTTACAATAATAACTTTTCAGGGTTGTTGTGAGGATAAAATGATTGTAAATTATACAGTGCTTTACATAGTGTTTGGCACATAAGTGCTATATAAATGTTAATTATTATTATTATTGTTATTATTATTATTTAGTATGGGAGCAATTCTCATATACGTTATTTATATAGAGCTTAATTTTTTGATGACATTAATTTTCATTGCTAAGATGATTGTGGATGTGTTTATGTCACTTACCCTAGTACATAATTTTAAAGGAAAAATGAAAGAGTTTTCTAATTTATATTTTTCTCTTGAGTGCTAGTTATACTTGTAGAATAGTAAAAAAAAAAAATTGGGCTCTCAAAAGAGAGGGCCCAGGTTCAAATCATGCCTCTGATATATTATCTCTGCTATCTTATCTAAGTCATTTAAGCATTTGGGACTCAGTTTCTTCATGTAAATTCAAGGAAAGGATCAGGCTAGATAAAATATTCTTAATTTAGGTTATATAGTCCCTTAAGAGTTGGATGGGAAAATACATATTAATTTTTATTAATTTCAAACTGAAATTGAATGTATCCTTTAACATATTGCATGCATATAAAACATTATTCTGAGAAGGAACACAACAACAATAGATTAAAAATCCATGATTAGATAGACTTTGTCTCTTCCAGAATTAAATTTAATGTTTATCTCCTCCACCACTACTTCCAACACACATTTTTTTTTCATGACTTCCTTGGTAAACTTTGCTGTCTCAAAAGTTAAAAACCTTTCCATCCATTTTATGTTCCACACACAGTGTGAACATATGACAGAAAATGCCTACACTGCCCGGGAATAAATTGCCACTCGTGATTCTGGGTGATAGTGCTTTCATATGGGAATGATTCCATCCTTTTTGAAAGGTTTGTTTCCACTTTGCAAACTTTTTCTTTCTGAAAATTCAGGGAAAATTTTCCAAACCAAAAAACATCTCCTAAAGCACAAAGATTCCTTGTCTGCTTGATCTTTAACAATATCATTTCCTTCCTGTAGTCTAATAATATTGAGATTAAAAAAATAAACAAATAACTTTTTTTGGAAGCTACAAAGAGTGAGTGAATATGAAAATAACTTCACTTATTCACACATAACCAATATCATTTAAATGGGTGAACATTGCTAGAATCTTACTTTAGAAATAGGAAAACTAAATCTTAGTGTAGTCAAAAGCAATAAAAAAAAATCATATCCTTTTTTTTTTAAAGTCTGCTGTATAACATGCATTGTATTAGACTCTGAGAGTACAAAGAAAAAAAAGTTACAGTCCCTATGCTCAAATATCTCATATCTTATCAAGAGTAACCATATGGCGACATGGTAAAATAATAATGATAGTTATAGTAATAATTATAGTTAGCATTGACATAGCACTGTAAGGCTTGTAATGCACATTACATATATTATTTCATATTATTTTTATACAATTCTGCCAAAAATGTGCCCTCATTATTCCTATGTTTTATATTTTCCTATATATATATATGTGATATTTGTTTTATATAAAGAAACTGAGGTAGACAGAAATTAAGTAACTTGCTCAGTATCATACAGCTAAAAGGTACTCTGAGCTATTCCTTACTCCAAGTCTAGTACTCTATCTATCATGCCACCAAGCTGCCAAGATGAACAATGTCAACAACTAAAAGGTGTCTTCAATCTCTAGTTGGAATTTGTAAAAGTATACAACTGGGGATAAAACACTGGACAAGGAGTTTTTCAGCTATTTCATTTATTCATTTGTTTCAGCTTTGTCCAACTCTTTGTGACCTTTTGTGGAGTTTTCTTGCCAAAGACTCTGGTGTGGTTTGCATTTCTTTCTCTGGTCATTTTAAAGATGGGGATCTGAGGCAAACAGGATTAAGTGACTTGCTTAGAATCACACAACTAATTGGATTTAAATTTAGGAAAACTTGTTATTCTTCCTGACTTCAGACCCAGCTCTCCATCCACTAAGTCTCCTAGTTTGGACATGGAGACATTCACTCAGCTCTCATTTCTGAAATTGCCTGTTTCTGAGAACTTAGGAAATCTCCTTATACATTTAGGCCATATAAAAAAAATAAAGGAATGAATTAAATTAACTGCTCCCTTCTAGCTCCATGATTCTAAGATAATAACTTTCATTTTTTAGTTCTTTAAGGATTAAGGTTATGTACATAAATATTATATATTTCATATATATTGTGAGTATATAGTGTGTATGTGTAAAATCTCATTTGATCCTCACAGCAATCCTATGTGGAAAATACTGAAGGTAATATTATTCTCATTTTATAGATGGGGAAAGGCTTACTCAGAAGTTAAGTGACTTGTATAGAAGTATTTGAGGCAGAATTTGAATTAAGTACAACATTCAATAAACTACAGGACTTTACCTCTTAAACAAACTTCTTAAAAATCTAACCTGTTTGGTTCAAACTATTGTGTAATTTACATCCTTAGATAATTGCCAAGGGTTACAAAGAAATTATGTTTTATTTGCTCCTATGTGACAAAAACTGGACTTGATAGCAACCTTCCTGATTCCAAGGTCAGCTTCCTATCCAATACATCATGCATTACTTAAATATGAATATGGAGTATGTGAGGGAGTGGGAAGATTGGAAGATCTGCTTTGTTCCTTGCACAACATCTACTAATGTGCCCAGTGAATAAGATTGAGAATTTTTTTCCCCTCCATTTGATTCAAGCGCAAGAGTCCTGGTTTGAGAACAAAATGACTTTCTAAAAGTAAGGATTAAAGTAGGATTGAATCATGACATGTATCATAGGATATTATAGTGGCTTATACTAAGTAAATAAATTTGGATTCATTAATTTCAGAAAGATGCCAAGATAGTATAGTATAATGGAATCAACACTAGATTTGGATTCAAAGGATCTGACTTCAAAGCTAGTTCTGTTACTTACTCTCTATTTGACCTTGGACACATCACCTAACTGCTCTAGATTTTCTCATTTGCAAAATGAGGGAATTGGTTAATAGACTTTTGAAATCCCTTGCAAATATATGTAGATCTTCCCAAACTCTGATATTTTTTGAATGAGTATGAGGCAAAAATGACTATAAAATTCTTCCAGCAGAAAGAAATACAATGCCAGTTGTATTCAGTTACCCAACAATTGTTTTTTTGGAGATATTAAAGTGCTCCTTGACAAGGCAAGGAAAAGAAATCTAATTCTCCAATTTCTATTTTGTTCCCATGATTTATTGATTCCTCCCCCTCTTTCCCAGATTTTCTCTCCACAATTTTATAGATACCATTGCCTGATAGCGAAATTCTTAATTTCTGTGAGTCCAGTAATATTCTGGTCAGTCAAATAGCAAGCATATATTCAGCATTTACTATATACTAGGTGATGATTCTAAAGAGATGCTTCTCCATAGCTGCTAGTGCACAAATAACTCAAAGAAAAGAGGTTAGCTAAATTCCTCAGACTACAGCAGGAGTATACTTATGTGAATATCTTTCATAGTATTTATAGTAATGACCAAAGCTCCCCCCCCACACACACACCTTTACATTACATATTCCCCTTGCTTACAGATTTTTTTTTTTTTCTGCTAGAAAATAGCTATATCCTTGACATGGCATGTATACGAAGTCCCATTTATAACAGCATTATGCATAATTCTGTAACCAGAGTTCATATGCCACACTCTCATTGCCTTCAACAAAACCACTACTTAACTCTCATTCCTCTTAAGAAATGCCGATCTGCAGAATATTGCCAGATGGGTCTTTTGCCTTCTGAAGAAAGGGTGAAATGAGAGTGCCTCATGTCTAACAGCATATGAAAGAAGAAATACAATGTGTAAACTTTCCACTGACGGATAAAATAGTGTTCTCACTTCTAAAGAAAAACAGTACTTCCTAGAAGGAGGTCTGCAAGAAATTTAACAATTACTCAAGATTTAGTTTTATAGCATGGTATTTTCAAACATGTGTGCACAATGTTATTTTTGGTAATTAAATTAATTTAAATAATAAACAACTTAACTATATTTGGACTTTGCATTCCCCAGGGTTGGAGAAATGATACATATTCAATGTGAAATATAATGAGCTAGAAAATGTCAGATTGTGGAAATCTGGTAACATGCAATATATTCTTGCAGCCGCCTGCCTATTTCTTATAGGAGCAAAAAAGGGGCAAGTTACTGTATCAGACTCTAAATCAAACATGTTTCTGGTTTCAAAACAAAAGGAATGCCTCTTCTGTTACTGTTTTCTGTTTTCAAAGTAACATGTTTCCCTCCAATTTTAGAAACAATGCAGCACTTTTAAAGTTATGGGCATTCTTTCATGGAGTTTTAAATGATTTTATAAGGTGTTCATTCATTCTTAGCATTATTCAATAATAATTTTTTAAAAGTATCCCCATTTTATGGGTGAAGAATACAAAGGTAAGAGATTAGATAATTTTGTTTGTGGCATAGTCCATGCCAATAGCACACTAGGAATAAAGCAGGGTCTTAATATTAACTTTGATCTATACTTGTAATTTCAGTGATGTGAGAAATGTAAAGTGGGCAAACAATATCTTCTCCATATCTAGTAATCTTGGAGAATTGTTTGGGGACACTGAAGGTTAAGTGATTTTTTTTCATGCTCATATATGTAGCATATGTCAAAGCTTTGAACCCATTTCTGGAGATTAAGGGCAGCTTTCCTTGTACCTATTGTCTCCATAATAATTAATTTTTATAATAAATAATTTTTTAAAATTCTCATTTAGCACTAACTTTCTTCCAGCGATATATGACCACAAATCATGCAACAATATAATCTCTGAAAAAAATATAATTCCCAGGTGGTTCAGATGTAAATGGAGAGATATGTATTGACTATTAGAATCTGTGACATCTGTTCATTGATGACTTACATATAAAAAGTGGCCCAAAAGAGAAATCAGGAAATATGTTGTTAGAAAAAGAGGTGAACAAACCAGGTATAGAGACTAAAGAATAATCAACAGATAACTCTGAGGCTATGCTAGTACTTGAGGAATGAAGAGGGAAACGACCTAAGAAAACTCCTAATACACTTGATATGTACTTTGGAGCATATATAGGAAGACAGGGATAAAGGTCAAAGAATGGGAAGACACTGATGAGTTAAAATCTGTACCAGTGGAGGAAATACCTAGATGCATGAATATCAGAGATCCATTAAAATTGGAGTAGGGAGAAATGTGGTAATTGTCTTCTGTTTTGTGTTTGGGGTAGAATAATATGTCAACCAGAGAATTTCTTTTGTTTCCTCTTTTCTTTGTACATTTTATATGCTGATACAGATTATGCATAAATTCTTTGAAGGTAGGCCATTATGTTTTGATATTAGCAGTTTCTAGCACAGTGATTTGCATGTAGTAAGTACTTAACAAATGTTTGGGTGACCTAAATTGGAATATCTACATCCTTGGGATAATTGGATTATTGTACAATGAACTGGGACAATATAAGAAAACTGTTTATCTATCCTGTGTAAATCATGAATTAATTTAGATGGATTGGTAAAACTGGACAAAATGAGTTAATGTATTCTTTCTGTTTTTCTACCCATAGATAACTTCAGAAGCAGCAAAATTGTGTAGGAATTTGTGTAACTGTTGCTTGGGTAAGATAGAAAATAAGTCAGTTTATTTTTGGAAAAAAAAATACACACACACACACACACACACACACACATATATATATATAAATTTTCAGAGATTGTTACCAAGAATAATAAGACATCCTTTCAACATATTATATTAATTATAAATTGTGAAGAATCTATTTATAACATGAATTAGCAATAAGCCACTGTTTTATTACTATTATTATATCTCATTTAAATGACATTTGAAGCATTATTTTAATTTTGATTAATAGGTTGATTTAATATTTTATTTCCTTCACTTTAGCCTCAACAGGAAGAGATAAAATTTGTTTATCTGTTTTCTGAAATGTGTTTACCAACTAACATTTACAAAATAAAATAGATTTAGAGGAAGTTCATGTAAATTTAGAAACTCTGATGGATTTTTTAATTATTGTTTTAGAACATTAGAATAGAAATCTGTGGACCATCAATGTTATCCTGATTTCTGCTCAATGGCTGGATTATATTTTAGAGTTTTTGTGCTTTATAATGTTCAATTCAATCATATTTGCCATGCACCATAAATGCCATTAGGTGGCAGTAGATCTCTGCTTCTCTTCAAAGGTAAATGGTTTCGATTTCAACAAGATCAAACTCAGAAACTCAAAGCTCAGATCAATTCCCAACTAGAGAGCAAAAAAAAAAAAAAAAAAAAAAAAGCAAGATAGCAGAGAAAAAAAAAATCCCCCCCAAACTATAATATTTATCTTCAAACTCAACCCCATTCACATGAAACCCATGAATGGGAATGGGAAAAATCAGAGGTTCAAAAATCATATCCTATACTACATTATTAGGATACCTTTAAGGTTGGGATAAATTAAGATAAAAAAACTTCTTCAAGTTGCTCAAGACATAGTGATAAGTCAGATAAGGGTAAGGAGTCGCTCTATTCTCTCAAAACATGTAGATGTCTTGTCATTTATCTATGTATCATCTATCTAAATATTTTGAAAATACAAAGATATTTTTAAAAACCCTACAGTTCTTTTTCATGGCAAGCTACCCTAAAGTTATTTTCTTTAAAGAAGTCTTTATATAAATGACATTTTACAATGTGTGATGTTGACATTAAAAAGGGGAGAGCAAATATTGACTGTTCCTGAGGGGGAATAAATCTCTAAGGTAAGCAGTGTTAAAAAAAAAAAAAATAAAAGTTCTTGGATAATTTTCCCATTTGTAGACTTAGGTGTGGTAATGACATTCCCTACCTACATGTGATAGATAAATGGAATTAATTGGGGGTGATTTTTTCATCAGGTTGTATTCACAACAACTGAGGAAATTCACCTCAGTGTATTTCTGCTAAATACTGAAGAATGTACCAGTGAATGGATCAGCTATACAACATTTCATGAAGTTTCTGAATATCAGTATGCCCTTAGCCATATCTGTAGGACTGAGACAAATTGAATACATAAGCTCAGTTAACTTGTGTGAATGCCAGGGAAGTGATTCTGGCACATACCCAACTGACAAGCTGTGGTGAGTTTTTCACCCCTGATCTGGTTAACAGTTTATGTTACAGAATGGCACAGCTCTCATGCCTACTACTTGTCACAACTTTGAATGTTAGGGTATGCTTTATTGAGAGAGGGAATATTGCCTAAGACTTTGAGGCTACACTAAAACTTTTATTTGCCTGATTAAAGTCACCACAGTTTTCTTGAGAAACACCAAGGATCATAAGTGAAATAGCTCAATAGTGAACAGATCTGTGAGAAGCATGCTTGAATAGATTATTTAAATTACATATAACTTTACTTCTCAAACAAAAATCTCATAATTTTGCACTTACCTACATCACAAAGGAGTTGAGTAGGAGGAAAAGTCCAATAATGAGTCACATTTTCATTTGGCAATCCTATAAATTAATATGTTAAAATCACTAGAAAAATTTTCCTTTGGTAGGAATCTTGAGAGAAACAGAAAACTAACAGTTTAGTAAAATTTCATAAGTGCCTTCCCTCTTTAATATCATTGTTTTTTTCAAATTGAAAGGCCTCACATTTAACTTGTTCCTCAAAAAATATTTTGACCTCAAAAATCCATGTTTAATTAGATTATTCATCATAAAAATTCTTAGAATTATTTTTGTTGTTTATTAAACTTAATTATATTTCAATTCTTTGTATAAATAATTCAGTAAAAAGCTATTTATATAGTAACCAAATAATTATTTTAAAGAATGCTTATATTGCTTTGTTTGTATGTTTTATTTCCCCACACAATTCCCCACAATTTAACCAGCTATTTCATGTGTTTTAGCAAGTATGGTATTTTTCATTTTCTTCATATGTCATTGCATTTTGAATAACTGTTTTTGCTCTTCTTTGTATCTCCAAATCACTGGAAGAAATCAAGTGCTTAATAAATATTAGTTTAGGAAATAAGATTAAACAAGAGAAGTAAAATTCATACCAGCTTTCTGAATGAGATAGGCATTTGTATGTATTTTACCATTGAATACAAGATGAACTGATTCCTCAAAGCAACCCCTCCCCAAAAGGAAAAAAAAAATATGCTTACATTTAAGATAATTTCTGCCAAGAATAAAGCACTTGACCTCTTTTCAATTTTAAGGTAATTTGTTATGTTCTTAACTTTAAGCAACAATTAAAAGTATATTCCTTTACTATATCTAAAATGAATTTATAGGTATAACATGTTTATAATCATTTACTGATTATGCTGCCCATATTCCCAATTATTTTCTGGTCATTCATCATATTTGTGAATATATTCTCTTCTCTTTTCTTCTCTTCTCCTTCAGGTAGTGCTTAAAGTTTATAAAACACATTCCTTAGATTATTACATTGAACCTTATGAATACTACAGGTAGTAAAGAAAAGAAAATTGAGACTTCAGAATTTATGACAAGTATCATTACTGAGTTAATTAATAAAGGAGACAAGATTTGAATCTAGGTCTGCCTTACTCCTCAATTCCCTAAACTACCATAGCTTTCAAAATAAACAAAAATCATATACATATATAGTGTTTTAAGGTCTAAAAATAATTTTCTTTTCAATAATTCTACAGGGTAGAAAGCAGATTCATTATTATCCGATATATTACAGATAAGAAAAGTTAGGTTCAAGAGACTAAATGACTTTCTATTGAATACCTGTTAATAAATATTGCAGGCATGATTTCATTAATCAGTGCTGCCTCTGTTGTCTAGCTCCATTCTTTTATGTCCAATGCAGTATCAGAGAACCAAATTTGAGTTTTCTGGATACCCTCTAAGAATCTCTCTTAGCTTTGAACTCATGATGATGATAATATTAGTGGGAAGTAGAGTAAATTTAGAATCATAGGACTTGTGTTTATATTTCAGTTCTATCAGTTACTCTGTATGGCATTGAACTAATAATTTAGCCTCTCTTGGTCTGTGCCTTTTTCAACAATAATGAATGGGTAAGATGAATACTGAGATCCATTTCTATCTTAAATATATTATCCTGTGATAGAAACTGGGTCACTGCAGTCTAACATATTCTATTTATTTGAACTGTCCTGATTCTTACTTTTTTATATTTAAGGTATTGTGACAAATTTAAAAAGAATCCAAAATAAATAGTAATTTTTAAAATATTACTCAATAATTCACCCAAAAAGAATGCTTTTTTCCATGAGAAATTGATTTTAAAAGTTTTTTTTATGATCTTAAGCATAATTGAAATTACAGCTTAAGGCTAAAAATTTCCTCAGAAGAGGCTATCTCCTATTGTAGCATGAGAGTCCATGGTGGGGAAATGGTTTGACACAAAGATTTATTTTATATTCCTTTGTCTCATCTCTCAGTTGAGAAACACCTGTAGCACCCTGATGGCTTGATTATGTATTAAGTACCTAAAATATTAGTTTAAGTATAAATTCTAATGGGAATATATTAAGCACTGCATCTACGTCAGACTTTATAAGTGAAAACGTTTAAATTGACATGCTTCACAAACCTTAAGCACAATATTATTGCTAAGCAAATGTGTCAGAATATTTAAGTAATCAAATCATTGTAGAATATTATATACTGCATTTTAGTTTGACTGCATTACAAAAAGAAAATGAAAGCACACATATTATTCTAATTAGCTATAGCCTCTTCTATATCAGATAAATTGGATGTTCAATTTCCTTTTATGCTGTGAAATCAATGTTAGTCACAAATAATATTATGAATTAAGTATGTCAAACACACTTGGGCATTTGCCTCCATTTAGGATAAGAACAGACATATCTTTGTTAAATGTGGAGGGAAAAAAGACAAAAGAAAAGGCTTCTTTTAATTGAACTGATTAACTCTGTTCTAGTGAACCAATATTTTTATGCCTGGTTTCCCAAGTTTGCCTCTACAATCAAGGAAAAGTTCAGATAATATTCTTTTCCTTTTTAAATTGTTTAAGAAGGAAGGAGTATATTGGTAGCAAATATGTATTTGCATAGTTCAGCTTTTTCCCATGTTAGACTAAACTAATCTAGAACACTTGGGGGCAAGAGTCTTCCTCAATGTTATATAACAACAATCTTGACTGGAAATTGCTTCATTGATTAGGTAGTTGGCCAATATGCTTCTGCTCCTTACTTAAAATTGTGTGTGTGTGTGTGTGTGTGTGTGTGTGTGTGTGTGTGTGTGTGTGTGTCTGTGTTGTGTATATGTGCATAAGTAATAGTGGAGAGGTAAAATAATATTTGGATTTATCATTCCTAAAAGTTCCTATAATCTTTCCAGAGAGAAAGAGAGACAGAGACAGAGAGATAAAAAGAGACACACACAGAGAGAAACAGAGACACAGAGATAGAGATAGAGACAGAGAGAAATAAATGGAGACAGAGAGACAGAGACAGAAAGTGAGACAGAGAGAGACAGAATGAGATAATATGAAGAGAGAGCCAAATCAGGAGAAAGAAAGGTAGACAAACAGGAAATAAGAAGTAACAGAGACAGAGAAAGACAGAGAGAGATTCAGATTGGATAAAATGATAGGAAAATATAATGATAAATGTTGGAGGGGATGTGGGAAAATTGGAATACTAACATATTATTGGTGGACTTGTGAAATAATCCAATGATTCTGGAGAACAATTTTGAACTATGCACAAAGGGCTATCAAACTGTGCATACCCTTTGACCCAGAAATGACACCACTGGATCTGTATCCCACGAAAATCATAAAGGAGGGAAAAGGATCCTTTTGTCACACCTTTGTGGTAGCAAAGAATTGGAAATGAGCAGATGCCTGTCAATTGGGGAATGGTTGAACAAACTATATGAAGATAATGGAATATTATTGTTCTATAAAAATGAATAAACTGATTTTAGAAAGGCCTTGAAAGATTTACATGAATGATGCTAAGAAAAACAAGCAGAACCAGGAATACATTGCACATAATAACAGTAAGAATGTGAGATGGTCAGCTATGAAAGATTTGTTTCTTCTCAGTGGTTCAGTGATCCAAGGCAATCCCAATAGACTTTGGATAGAATATCCCATCCAGAAAAAGAACTATGAAGATTGAATATAAATCAACACATTCTATGTTCACTTATTTTTCTGTTCTTTCCCATGATTTTTTTTCTTTTGTTTTGATTTTTCTCTCCCAACATGATTCATAAAGCAATATGTATTAAAAGAAAAAGAAAGACAGACATAGAGAGATACACAGAAAGAAACAGAAACACAGATAGGCAGAGAGAGAAATAGAGAGAAACAGACACATACACACAGAGACACAAAGATGGAAAGACAGAGAGAGACAGAGAACCAACAACTAACAGTTTGTTGCATTGGGGTACAAAATAGCTCAATACTGAATTCAAAATGTAATTGGTTGCTTGTTTGGACTGTGCCAACATTAGAATATAAAGGGGAAGTTCATTTTCATAACCCAAAGGACAGCAAGTCTGAGAAATTATACTACTCCTTGAGGGATATGAACCCAAAAAGAAATAGAGTGGGGGAGAAAGGTATTTGTTGGTCAGGGGTGGGGTGGGGGCTGAAGACAGGCATGGTTCAAAACTAATTTCAACCATAAGACTTTCCTCATGGCTATTTGTATGCCAAAGTAGAGTTAATCCATTGAGAAGACTGGGAAAAAAGAGAAGGCAGTCATGAGGTCATGAGATCCATCAAGTACTATCCTTATTTCCATCCTTATCTCTGGCCATATAGCTCCTTTTTCATTGAATTCTTCTCTCCTCCCCATTTCCCTCATTCCTCAACTCTAGATGCTACTTATAAGCAGTGCTGCTTTAGAGCAAGACCTAACAAGACAAAAGGAGCACTATATGAAAAAGGGAAAGGTTTTGAGGGAAAGGAAAAAACTTCAATAACTGACCTACAAAGTAGTAAGTAATGATTTGGTCATAAAGAAGTCACTGAACTACATTTATTAAACAGTGTAAAAGGGAATCATGTCTATGTATACTTCTCTCTACACTCCTTCATTTAAAAATAAGGGGAAGAGAATCCTGTAAATTGGAGTCTTTGTAAAAAGAGAAGTTTTCTTTCTTTTCTTCTTTTAAATGTCCAAATGAATTTAATTTAACTTATTTCTTGGGTGTAGTAGGCAGAGGGAGCTGTTTTTATACATCTGCCAAAGGAGTGAATTCAGCTACATGCATATCTTTGGCAAATTGTTTCCTTAAGAAAAATTAATTCATTTGCCAAATGCTGATTTGCATGCAAAGAACTGAAGATAATAATCTTCCATTTGAAGAGTCAATTAGTAAGCATTATGAGTTATTCTCAGCTTATAGAACCTTCAGTAGAGGTGGAGAGGTTGGATGGAAATGATCATTTCTCTTATTCTACAAATAGGATAGTTCTGTAGAAGAGCTACTGGATCTTACAGTATTTTTTTCACGTTCTGATGTAACTGCATCATTGCCTATGAATAATATTTCCATAGCCAGGAAATAGATGGGAATTTGGTATGTTGTTCTTTCACCTAGTTTGTTACTACTTTCTTATGAATTTGTTTAACTTGAGAGAGTATGAGCAATAAATATCACTGTTCCAGAAAAATCATGTCTCCAAGCAGTTTTCTACTCACAGGGTTTCCTTTTCTTACTCTCTAGGGACAATTCAGCTTTAAAGCTCCCTCCCTTAACTGCTATTAGAGTGGGGGTTTGGTAATTATTTATTTTAACTCTTCACAGTCATAATTAAGAAATGGATTCTGTCTGGTATTAATTATCTTAATTGACATTCAAACTCTCAATTCTGTTTCCAGTAGAGGTCTTTCTAGTTTAAGTTATGAAATAACTTTCAGTAAAAAAGGCATTAGGTGCAAAAAAAAAAAAAAAAAAGGAAACAGAAATGAAGAGTTGAAAATAAAAGAAAAATGCCCCACAAGAGATTTGAAAGAGAAATAACATGTGAATGGTACCATGATTTATAAATTCTTTTAATGTTATTACAAAGTATCAGGAGAGAGGGTTTTCAAAAGTGTAGTTGAATCAAAGCATGGTGGATAGAGGGAAAGTTCCCTACATTGGGATAAAAGAGTCAGTGCCTCAAGAGTAAGAAGGGGATCAGGTCTTTACATTCTCTGGAATGAAAAAGCTAATAGTATTTGACGGTTACAGGACTTGAGTTTTTGGGGAAAAGAAGCCCACAAATCATAGGAAAGTAGTATCTGATTCTCCACAAAGCACATTAATCAAATTCATAAGATGTCAGATCACTAGGGCAGCAAATTCCTTGAAAACTCTATTAGTTCAAAAGTCATTGGGCAAGCCCCCAACACTCTATCCATGTACAATTCTGGTTGTAAAATAAATATCACAAATTGGAGTTCAATGTTGGATTTCATATCTATACATCTAGTTTTATTCTTATCCCACCACTTGGAACTAGTAGGATCTTTGATAAGTTACCTAATATTTTGTTCTGGGGTTTCTACTAAATGGGTTGGAATGCACTAGCTTTAAGAATTCTTTTAACTATAAAATCATTTCATACTGATAAAAGCCCCTGTCATTTTTGACTAAATAGATTCAGTTATCAAAGTATCCATCTTTTCAAAAGTCTTGATCTGAGGCAGAGCGAAGGTGGTAGAGTAAAGGCAGGGATTCACTGAGTTCTTTCCCAAATTGCTCCATTTCCTTAGAAACACAAAAAAAACTATAGTTTAACAATTTTACAGTTGAAGAAAACTTAGAAGGTCAGCAGGAAAGGTCTGTGACACCATAGTGGGAGTCCAGCATGGAGTTCTGACACAGGCTACACTAGTGTGGCCCAGTCCAGCCCTGGCCCCAATCCAGCAAAGTGGGAAGATGCTTTAGAGCCACTGAATCAGCAACAATATTGGTTATTTCCAGACTTCTCAGCCCAGAGACACCAAAGATGTAAAGTCAGCAAGAAAAAATTGTCTCAACTGAGAGAGTCTTTGGAAACCAGCAAATCAGGATCAGGCAGTAGCTGCATCAGCTTCAGCCCATGGAGAGGGGTGCTCTCTTTACTACTATTGAGAAAGGACTCTGTTGCTTTAGCACAGTAGAACTTATAGACACAGTGGAGTGAGGACCATTCTCACCATTCCTGGGTAGAAATATTTGAGTTATTTGAATATTTGAATTAAGGTCCCTAGAAGGATCTTTGAAAATAGCTGCACAAAACTCCTGAAACTTGGGACAGTGCAGCCTTCATCCTGGAAACAGAGTTGCGTTTTAACAAAGAGTTAAAAGTCAAATAATAGGCTGGGAAAATGAATAGACAATGGGAAAAAAGATGCTGACCATAGAAAATTACAATGGTGACAAGGAAGATCAAAACATACTCAGAAGAAGACATGAAAGTCAAAATTTCTAAATCCAAATCATCCAACAAAAATCAGAATTTGTCCCAGTCCATTGAAAAGCTCAAAAGTGATTTTGAAAATGAAGTAAGAGGAAAAATTGGGAAGAGAATTGAAAGTGATACAAACGGAAATATAAAAAGCTAATGAGGAAAAAATGCCATACAAAGGCATTGTGGTTTGTAATTATGATGAAACATTATTATTTTGTGGGAAATGATGAGCAGGATGCTTGTAGGAAAACCTGGTAAATCTTCCATATACTCAAGTAAAGAGAAATGTGCTGTGTACAAAATAATAACAATGTTGTAGGATGATCATCTAGCTTTGAATGATTTGCTATCCTCAAAAATAAAATGATCCATGATTCCTCTGAAGGACTGATGAAGAAAAATGCTATCTATACCAGAGAAAGAACTTATTGTCTGAAGACAGATTGAGGCTATTTTTAAAAATTTTATTTTTCTTTGGGCGATGGGAGACCTATGGGCTGTTTTTTAAAATTTTTTTGGGAACATGACTTTTATGGAAACATTTTGCATAACTTCATATATGCCTTCGTTTTTTTTTTTTTTTAATAGTTTTTATTTACTAGATATTTGCATGGGTAATTTTACAACGTTGATGATTGCCAAACCTTTTGTTCCAATTTTCCCCCTTCTTTCTCCTCCCCCCACAGATGGCAGGTCGACCAATACATGTTAAATATGTTAGAGTATAAATTAAATATAATATATATGCTTTCTTAATAGTGAGTGGGGCTGATGGGCAAGGGGAATTATTTGCAATTCAAAGTTTGAAAAATATAAAAACACGTTTTACATGAAACTGAAGAAAATAAAAATATTAAAGATAGAAAAAAAATTTTGATCTGAGAGTTTAGTGGTACTTGAGAGAAAAGGGAACCATCACCTTTAAAAAATTCTATTTTTAGGAAATTTTTTGTTCTACCAAAGTAAAACTAAAACTAAACAAATTAATTAAAACTAAAACAACAAAATAAACCAAAATTCTACTATCCCCAAACCAAAAACAAAAACATCATTACCACCATTACAAACAAGTAAACAAAACTTTATAGAGTATGCCAAATGTTTAAGTATAGTTTAAGCTTTTTTTTTTTTTTTTTTTTTTAAATTTTTCCAAATTATACCCTCCCTCCCTCCACTCCCTCCCCCAGTTGACAGGTAATCCCATACCTTTTACATGTGTTACAATATAACCTAGATATGATATATGTGTGTAAATACCATTTTCTTGTTGCACATTAATTATTAGCTTCTGAAGGTATAAGTAACCTGGGTAGATAGACAGTAGTACTAACAATTTACATTCACTTCCCAGTGTTCCTTCTCTGGGTGTAGTTATTTCTGTCCATCATTGATCAACTGGAAGTGAGTTGGATCTTCTTTATGTTGAAGATTTCCACTTCCATCAGAATACATCCTCATACAGTATTGTTGTTGAAGTGTATAGTGATCTTCTGGTTCTGCTCATTTCACTCAGCAACAGTTGATTTAAGTCTCTCCAAGCCTCTCTGTATTCCTCCTGCTGGTCATTTCTTACAGAGCAATAATATTCCATAACCTTCATATACCACAATTTACCCAACCATTCTCCAATTGATGGACATCCATTCAACTTCCAGTTTCTAGCTACAACAAAAAGAGCTGCCACAAACATTTTGGCACATACAGGTCCCTTTCCGCTCTTTAGTATTTCTTTGGGATATAATCCCAATAACAGCAATGTTGGGTCAAAGGGGATGCACAGTTTGATAACTTTTTGGGAATAGTTTTGCTCTCCAGAATGGCTGGATTCTTTCACAACTCCACCAACAATGTATCAGTGTCCCAGTTTTCCCACAGCCCCACCAACATTCATCATTATTTGTTCCTGTCATCTTAGCCAATCTGACAGGTGTGTAGTGGTATCTCAGAGTTGTCTTAATTTGCATTTCTCTGATCAGTAGTGATTTGGAACACTCTTTCATATGAGTGGAAATAGTTTCAATTTCATCATCTGAGAATTGTCTGTTTATATCCCTTGACCATTTATCAATTGGAGAATGGTTTGGTTTCCTATAAATCAGGGTCAGTTCTCTATATATTTTGGAAATGAGACCTTTGTCAGAACCTTTCCTTTTAAAAATATTTTCCCAATTTGTTACTTCCCTTCTAATATTGTTTGCATTAGTATTGTTTGTACAGAAACGTTTTAGTTTGATGTAATCAAAATCTTCTATTTTGTGATCAATAATGATCTCTAGTTCTCCTCTGGTGATAAATTCCTTCCTCCTCCACAGGTCTGAGAGGTAGACTATTCTCTGTTCCTCTAATCTATTTATGATCTCATTCTTTATGCCTAAATCATGGACCCATTTTGATTTTATCTTGGTATATGGTGTTAAGTGTGGGTCCATATCTAATTTCTGCCATACTAATTTCCAGTTTTCCCAACAGTTTTTTCTGAATAATGAATTTTTGTCCCTAATGTTGGTATCTTTGGGTTTGTCAAAGATTAGATTGCTATAGATGTACCCTTTTTTTGTCCTTTGTATCTAATCTGTTCCACTGATAGACCTGTCTATTTCTTAGCCAGTACCAAATGGTTTGGTGACTGCTGCTATATAATATAGCTTTAGATCAGGTACACTTAGACCACCTTCCTCTGACTTTTTTTTCATTAGTTCCCTTGCAATTCTCGACCTTTTATTCTTCCATATAAAGTTTGTTGTTATTTTTTCTAGGTTATTAAAATAGTTTCTTGGGAGTCTGATTGGTATAGCACTAAATAAATAGATTAGTTTGGGGAGTATTGTCATCTTTAATATATTCGCTTGGCCTATCCAAGAGCACTGAATGTCTTTCCAATTATTTAAATCTGACTTTATTTTTTTGGCAAGTGTTTTGTAATTTTTCTCATATAATTCCTGACTTTTCTTTGGTAGATGGATTCCCAAATACTTTATACTCTCAACATTTGTTTGGAATGGAATTTCTCTTTGTATCTCTTGCTGTTGCATTTTGTTGGTGATATATAACAATGCTGAGGATTTATGTGGATTTATTTTGTATCCTGCCAATTTGCTAAAATTCTGAATTATTTCCAATAGCTTTTTAGCAGAGTCTTTGGGGTTCTCTAAGTATACCATCATGTCATCTGCAACGAGTGATAGTTTGATTTCCTCATTTCCTACTCTAATTCCTTGAATCTCTTTCTCGGCTCTTATTGCCGAGGCTAGCGTTTCTAGTACTATATTGAATAGTAATGGTGATAGTGGGCAACCTTGTTTCACTCCTGATCTTACTGGGAAAGGTAGCAGTTCGTTTCTATTGCATATTATGCTTACTGACTATCTTAAATATATGCTCCTGATTATTCTAAGGAATAGTCCATTTATTCCTATACTCTCAAGTGTTTTTAGTAAGAATGGATGTTAGATTTTATCAAATGCTTTTTCTGCATCTATTGAGATGATCATATGGTTTTTATTAATTTGATTATTAATATGGTTAATTATACCAATAGTTTTCCTAATATTAAACCAGCCCTGCATTCCTGGTATGAATCCTACTTGATCATAGTGTATTATCCTGGGGATGATTTGCTGAAGTCTTTTTGCTAATATCTTATTTAAGATTTTAGCATCAATATTCATTAAGGAAATTGGTCTATAATTTTCTTTCTCAGTTTTTGATCGACCTGGTTTAGGTATCAGTACCATGTCTGTGTCATAGAAGGAGTTTGGTAGGACTCCTTTATCCCCTATTTTTTCAAATAGTTTATATAACATTGAGGCTAATTGTTCTTTAAATGTTTGGTAGAATTCACATGTAAATCCATCTGGTCTTGGGGATTTTTTCCTGGGGAGTTGATTAATAGCTTGTTCTATTTCTTTTTCTGAAATGGGACTATTTAAGCAATTTATTTCCTCCTCTGTTAATCTAGGAAGCCTATATTTTTGGAGGAAGTCATCCATTTCACTTAAGTTATCAAATTTATTGGCATAAAGTTGGGCAAAGTAACCCCTTATTATTTCTCTAATTTCCTCTTCATTGGTGGAAAGATCCCCCTTTTCATTTGTAAGACTAACAATTTGATTTTCCTCTTTCTTTTTTCTGATCAGATTTACCAAAGGTTTATCTATTTTATTGGCTTTTTCATAAAACCAACTCTTGGTTTTATTTATTAATTCAATAGTTTTTTTTTACTTTCAATATTATTGATTTCTCCTTTTAATTTTTGTATTTCAAGTTTAATTTTTGGTTGGGGGTTTTTAATTTGATCTTTTTCTAGCCTTTTAAGTTGCAAGCCCAATTCGTTAATCTTCTCTTTCTCTATTTTCTTCAAATAAGCCTCTAAAGATATAAAATTTCCCCTTATTCCTGCTTTAGCTGCATCCCACAGATTTTGGTATGATGTCTCATCATTGTCATTATCTTGGGTGAAATTATTAATTGTTTCTATAATTTGCTGTTTCAACCAGTCATTCTTTAAGATGAGATTATTCAGTTTCCAATTACTTTTTGGTCTATTTATCCCTAACTTTTTACTGAATGTAGCTTTTATTGCATTGTGGTCTGAGAAGAAGGCATTTATTATTTCTGCCTTCCTACATTTAATTTTGAGATCTTTATGTCCTAATATATGGTCTATTTTTGTATAGGATCCATGAACTGCTGAGAAGAAAGTATATTCCTTTCTATTGCCATTCAGTTTTCTCCAAAGGTCTATCATACCTAGTTTTTCTAATGTTCTATTTACTTTTTTAATTTCTTTCTTGTTTGTTTTGTGGTTTGATTTGTCTAAATCTGAGAGTGCAAGGTTGAGATCTCCCACTATTATAGTTTTACTGTCTATTTCTTCTTGCAACTCTCTTAACTTTTCCTTTAGAAAGTTAGATGCTATACCACTTGGTGCATATATGTTTAGTATCAATATGGCTTCATTATTTATGCTACCTTTCAGCAGGATATAGTTTCCTTCCTTATCTCTTTTAATTAGATCAACTTCTGCTTTTGCTTGATCTGAGATAAGGCTAGCTACCCCTGCTTTTTTGGCTTTACCTGAAGCATAATAGATTCTGCTCCAACCTTTTACCTTTACTCTATATGTATCTCCCTGCTTTAAATGTGTTTCCTGTAAACAACATATTGTAGGGTTCTGATTTTTGATCCAGTCTGCTAGCCGTCTCCTTTTGATGGGAGCATTCATCCCATTCACATTTACAGTTAAAATTACTAATTCTGTATTTCCTGCCATCATATTATCCCCAGATTATGCTTTTTCCCTTGACCCCCCTGAACCCCTTCCACAATATTTAATTTTACAGACCCCCCTTGTGACGTGCAGCCCTCCCTTTTTTTTTTAGTATCCCTCCCCCCTCCCTCCACGTCCCTTTCCTTATTCTCCTTTTCCTTTTCCCTTTTCCTCTCCCCCCTTTTAATGAGGTGAGAGAGAATTCTCTGAAAAACAAATATGACAATTATTTACTCTTTGAGCCTCTTCTGATGAGAGTAAGATTTACACAATGATTCTCCCCCTCTCTAAATTCCCTCAGATATGATGTATTTTCTATGCCTCTTCCTGAGATGTAGTTTCCCTCTTTTTATCACACCCTCCCCTTTTTCTGATACTACCCCCTTCCCTTTACTACACACCCTCCTTTTTTTTTCTTTTATATCAGTAAAATCAAATTATCCATGCCTACTTTCTATATCCCCACAACACTGATATAGTTCTCAAGGGTTCTGTGTACCTTTTTCTGTTTCTCTTCAGTCTTGTGGATGTAGATCAAATTTTTTGTTTAAGTCTGGTTTTTTTTCTTAGAAACATATGGAATTCCTCTATTTCATTGAATGAACATCTTCTTCCATGGAAAAAGATGCTAAACTTAGCTGGGTAGTTTATTCTTGGTTGCAATCCTTGATCTTTTGCCTTTCAGAATATCAGGTTCCAGGCCCTTCTATCTTTTAATGTGGAGGCAGCCAGATCTTAAGTGACCCTTATTGTGGCACCTTGGTATTTAAATTGTTTTTTTCTAGCTGCTTGCAGGATTTTCTCCTTTGTGTGGTAATTCTGCAGCTTAGCCACAATATTCCGTGGTATTCTTTTTTTAGCGTCTATTTCAGAAGGAGTTCGATGAATTCTTTCAACATCTACTTTCCCCTCTGTTTCTATTATCTCTGGACAGTTCTCTTTGATAATTTCCTGTAAAATAGAATCTAGGCTCTTTTTTTGGTCATAGTTTTCAGGAAGTCCAATGATCCGCAGATTATCTCTCCTAGATCCATTTTCCAGGTCTATAGATTTTCCCAGTAAGTATTTGACGTTATTCTCCAGCTTTTCATTTTTTTTTGTTTTTTTGTTTTTTGTTTTGTTTTGTTTGACTGATTCTTGGGTTCTCAATGAATCATTCATTTCTATTGGTTCCATCCTGAATTTTAAGGAGCTATTTTCTTCATTCACAGTTTTTAGTTCTTTTTGTAAATGCCCAATTTCGTTTTTAAATGAGTTATTTTGCTCTATTGAATTTTTTTCCATTTCCCTAATTTTTTTTTGAGAATTATTTTCTTTTTCCAATTCAGAAATCCTATTTTCTTGAGACTTTTTTATCTTCTCCAATTCAGAAATCCTACTTTCCTGTGATTTTTTTACCTTTTCTAATTCACAAATTTTGTTTCCCTGCATCTCCTGTGAATTCCTTATTTTTTCCAACTCCAATTTCATAGCTTCTCTTTCCTTTCCCCATTTTTCTTCAAACTCTCTTAACTTTTTAATAGTCTCTTTAAGGAGAGAGTTATGTGATGGGGGGCAGGAATCGTTCCCCTTCAGGCTGTTATCTGCTGACTCTCTGCTGTTAACTTCCTCGGGCTTGGATACCCGCTCTTTCTCTGTGTAGAAAGAATTGATCATTTTTCTTGGCTTTTTACTCATATTTTAAAAATCTTTTGGGGTCTCTCCCTGGGGTAGGAAATTATTTATTTCTTTCTTTCCCAGTTTCCTCCCAGACCCGATGGATGCAGTGGCTCCTGCACCTAAGCTAAAAGAGAGCTCTGGGAGAGAGTTCCCCACCCCCTCCCTGGAAGTGCCTCACAGGTGATCAGCACTGCTGTGCTTTGAGGGCGCTGTGTTCTAGCGGCTTCCCTGAGGTTTGAGACTGAACAGTAAAGGCGACTCAAAGCCTAGCCTATGTGTCCCAGTGGGGAGTGGATGTCTGCAGCAGGTGATGTGAAAAGCCCCTGAGCTCAAACTGGAAGTGTCTGCCAGAAACTGCGGTCCCTAGTTCAAAGGTTCCGCTTCTCTGGGACTTCTGTTCCACAGCCTCCAGCCAGCAGAGCCAGGCACTATGAGTTACCGCCCCACCCACTTTTCAATCTCTTAACTACTCACAAGTGAGAGCCTGGATTGCCTATGTCGGCCACACCCACAGTGCCAAGATCTGCTGAGTCACCCTCGGGATCCGGGAAGATCCAATCTGTTTTTAAATTTTAAAGTTTCTCTTCTGAACTGCTGTATTATAAGCAGAGAAGAGCTAACAGCCTGTGCCAGATTCTTTTATCTCAGTGGCTTCTCTGATCGCAGAGCCCTCCCCAGTGCAACCGGCGCAGTGTGCCACTACCCCACTGTCTGCACTGGCCTCTCTTCTTCCTCCCCTGGGAGCTGACCTTTCCTGTTGAAACTCCAGATTCTCTTCAGCTGGTAAGTCATGCTTCCAGTCCTTGTGGATTCTATCAGTCCAGCGCTATTTCTGAGGCTGATTAAATCTAGTTGGTTGTGAGGGAAGAAAGGAGCTTACACAGTTGCGTGTATTTTCTCCACCATCTTGGCTCCGCCCCCCTAGTTTAAGCTTTTAATAGAAACTCCATTGAGACTTTTGGGTCATTTAGTTTTAATAAACATTCAATATCAGAATTATTAAAATCATCCTAGGAGACTTTAGGAAATGGTTTCCAGTGGTTCTCTTGTCTATTTTGGGAGAAAAAAATAAATACATAAAAACCTGTTTAAATGTTTTCAAGATAAATGGCTAGTTATTAAGTTATTACCATATGTTTTCTTTTAACAGTGAATCTTCAAAATAGCTATTAATACTTCTGGCCAAAATGACAGAGAGGACACACATCTACCTAGGGCTCCTTTTTGTCCTCAGAATATTTTTTTTTTCATGATATGGCCTCGGAATTAGCTCATGAGTACATTACCAACAGAAGATATCCTCAAAATTCACCAGTTCACCAGAAAAAGGTCTATTTTTGCTCCAGATGTTGCTGGTTAGACCAAGAACAGATTGCAGGCAGGCAGCGAGAGCATGGAAGGCAGCTCACACTGAGCAGACTGGAGGGGGCAGGGTGTAGTTGAAGCCATGGGAAAACTTGGGGGAAGAACTTTATCCAGTGTGAACTCTTTGCCCTGGCAGCAAGCCAGTAGATTAGCAGAGAAACTACAAACACAGGGAGTAAAGACTTCAATCCCAAAACATTGGCTTCTCTCAGGACCTTATCATACCCACCAAGCACCCAGAGTGACTCAGCATTCTCTCAGAGTCTCAAAGAGTGGCCACTGTGCAAGTAGTGCAGCCATTGCTGTTCCACTGCTGCTTCATTGTTACCTCTGATAGTCTATAGAAGAAGCTTGGTAACACCACACTCCCCAAAAAACAGACTACATTTACTTTTGTTTATTTGTTTGTTTTCTTTTATTCTTTTTTGTCAAAATGAGCAAAAAGTTAAAGCAGGCTCTAACTATAAATAGCTTCTATATGGATAGAGAGCAGACTTCAAACCCTGAGGAGACTAATAACAGATTGTCTCTAGATGAAACCCCTAAAGGGATATGATCTGGTTCCCACCACACAAGGCTTTCATAGAAGAAATTTAAAAGATTCTTACAAGAGACCTAGAAGAAATGGGGAAAGGAAAGGGAAGCTTGGCAAGACTTGCATAAGTCATCCCACTCATTTAAAGATAGAGTAATAAAGAAATTAAATCCCTGAAAAACAGAATAAGTGAATTGGAAAAGATAAACAATTCCAATGAAAACAGAATTAGTGAATAATAAATAAGTATCATATATAATATATTTATATATATATATTTATGTATATTTATTTATAATATAAAAAGAAAATAGCTCTCTAGAAAATAAAATTTGCAAAATGGAAAAAAAATTCCATAGAACAAAACAACTCACTTAAAAACTCAATTGGACAATTACAAAAAAGAAATAAAAAAAATAAGCAAAAAATAATTCATTAAAAATCAGAATTGGGGGCACCTAAGTGGCACAGTGGATAGAGCACCAGCCTTGAATTCAGGAGAACCTGAATTCAAATCTGGTCTCAGACACTTAACACTTCCTAGCTGTGTGACCCTGGGCAAGTCACTTAACCCCAGCCTCAGGAAAAAAAAAATCAGAATTGAACAAATGGAAATGAATGACTTAGGGAGACACCAAGAATCAGTCAAGCAAAACCAAAAAAATGAAACAATGGAGAAAAACGTTAAATACCTTCTTGGGAAAACAACAGACCTGGAAAATAGATCTAGGAAAGATAATCTAAGAATTATTGGACTTCCTGAAAATTGTGATGAAAAAAAAGAGCCTAGACACTATTTTCCAGGAAATCATTAAAAAGAACTGCCCAGATGATATATAAACAGAGGGTAAAATAGACATTGAAAGAATTTTTCGATTATCTACTGAAAGAGACCCCAAAATAAAAATTCCAAGAAATATTGTGGCTAAATTTCAGAACCCTCAGACCAAGGAAAAAATACTACAAGCAGCTAGAAAAACAAAACAAAACAAAACAAAACAAAACAAAAAAGCACAATTCAAATATAGAAGAGCCACAATAAGGATTATGCAGGATCTACCAACATCTACATTAAAGGATTGAAGGGCCTGGAATCTGATATATCGAAAGGCTAAAGAACTTGGAATGCATCCAAGAATAACTTACCCAGCCAAAATGAGCATTTTTTCCCCAGGGAAGAAGGTGAACATTCAATGAAATAAGTGAATTTCATCTATTTCTGATGAAAAAACCAGAACTAAACAAAAAGTTTGATCTACAAATATAGGACTCAAAGAAACACAAAAACACAAAAATAAATCTTGGGAATTATATTTCTATTATGAATATACATAAAGAACCCACGTATGATCTGGTTTTACAGTTATAATATAAGAAAGAAATGAGGTGGAAAGGAAATTGTACCACAAAAAGGGTAAAATGGGGGTACTACATCTCATGAAACAAAGTAAACCTATTATAGGTGAGGGAAAGAAGGGAGGGGGATGCACACAGTGTGTATCTGACTCTCATCAGAATTGGCTTAAAGGAAAAAAAAATATTGCACATATTTGATTTACAAAGAAACTTCTCCCACCTCATTGAAAACTGGGAAGGGAAAAGTGAAAAGGGAAGAAATGAGCTAAGCAGAAAGGAATACATAAATGATGAAAAGGGGTAAAAAAAGGGGAAGAACTCTAAAGTGGGGGGAGGGATCCTAAAAAGGGAGGGCTATGAAAAGCAAGTGGTGGTCACAAGTTTAATACTGGGAAGGGGGGTAAGGGGGAATGAAAGAAGAAAAGCATAAAAGGTTAACAAGATGGTAAGAAATACAGAATTAGTAATTTTAACCACAAATATGAATGGAGTAAACTCCCCCATAAAGGGGAAGCAGATAGCAGACTGAATTAAAAGCCAGAATCCTACAATATGTTGTTTACAGGAAACTCACTTGAAGCAGGGCAATACACAGAGTAGAGTTAAAGGCTGGAACAGAATCTACTATGCTTCAGGTGAAGTCAAAAAAACATGGGTAGCCATCCTGATCTCAGATCAAGCAAAAGCAAAAATTAATCTAATTAAAAGATAAGGAAGAGTGTAATGTTCTGTTGTCTCCAGAGACTGCCAATTGCTCTCTGGGAGGAGATCTGTTGTTTCAACTCAATCTCCGGCCAGACTCTGACCTAAAGTAGATTACTCTCCCTTGCTCAATGTTGCTTCTTTTATCCTCCCAGAGAATGGGCGTGGAATAACTCAGGGGCTTCTGGGAAAAAATACTTCAACCAATGAACTTGCTCCTCTTAAAAATGTAAGCTCCTCCCCAGAATTTCAAAGGGGTAAAACTCCTCTTAAAGGCCAAAACTAGAGAATTGTTAAGTACTGACTTAGCACTTAGTAAGAACCTAATATCTCATTATCTCATTAACACTTAGTAAGAACCTAACATCTCCCCCTTTCTTTTGATTTCGAACATAGAGTGGTCATGACCTTGAAACATAAATCCATCAATATGGGAGGCATTACACATAATTACATAGATTACATAAACACATAGTAACATAGTAACATAATACATACTAGAAGTATGTAACAAACAACATGATCAAATAATCATAAATTGAGAATTTATAAATGTTGATAAGTTCATTGTCCATTAGTCTCATCTTGTGTTAGGAAATCCAATGATTCCTGCTGGTTTTAAAGTTTAACAGTCTTCTTATTAGCCATGCTCTTTCAGTGTCAGATGTTTCTTAGATTTTCTCCTTGTTTTGAGGTCTTTCTCTTTTTCTGTCTCTCTCTGATGGACAAGGCAAATATGACTCGTTGGCACCCATCTGAAGAAATACAAGCAAACCCTCTCCCCCAAGCAGTTAACCTATGTGGTCCTTTCCATTCACCACTTTCTGGGTCTCTCCACATCACCTGGCAATTATCTAAGGACAGTGGAGCTGCTTGCACTGGACACTGCCCTTCTGGTGAGTTATAAAACCTGTCTGCCGGAGCCAGTGCATCTTTGTCAAAAATTAGAAAATTAATAGTATAGGGAACTAAATTTAGAAGTTCTCTAGGGTTACCTGTGGCTGCCCCTTTCTTTTGTTTTTGGAGGAGTGTCTTAATGTCTCTGTTTCTTCTCTCTACTATTGCCTGACCTTGCGGATTAAAAAAGTATTCCAGTGGTGAGTAAAATCTTATACTGCACACAAAAGTGTGCAAAATGTTTAGAAGAATATGCATGCCCATTATTTGTTTTTATTTCTTGTGGCACACCCCTAATTGCAAATCCTTGGATAAGGAATTCAGTGACCACTCGGGCTGTCTCTTTTGCTGTTGGCACTGCAAAAGTGAATCCTGAAAAGATATCTACCACCACGTGGATAAAAGACAGACAACCAAAAGATTTATAGTGGGTCACATCCATTTGCCAGATTTCTTTGGGTTTCAAACCACGAGTATTCTTCCCTGGAGGGAGTGTAGGAGCATGGAAAGGAAGGCAAGCTGTACAGCTTTTTACTATGCTCCTAGCTTCCTCTCTTGTTATTCCAAATTGTAAACGTAAAGCTCAAGAAGACTGATGATATTTAGAATGAGATTCTTGGGCTTCCTGAAATAAAGGAGTATTGGCCAACATAGTTAGAAGGCTATCTGCCTTTGAAATACAGTCAAAAATAGGACCTGGAAGTTCACTATGAGAGTGGACATGCAAGATGTAAATCTTGCCTGGATGCTTTCTCACTTGCTCTTGAAGTTCCTTAAAGAGCTGATAAATATTAGAGGCTGCAAATTTTATTTGAGCTGTGGCAATTCTTTGTACCACACCTAGTGAATAGGCTGAATCATATTTTATATTTATATCTCCTGGATAATAAGTGAGAGCTAGAATGATTGCATACAATTCATTCTGCTGAGTGGACTGAAAAGGAATTCTGACTATTTTCTTTATAGGTAAGTCATGAAGAGTATACAGCACAAATATTTTCTTTGGAGGCATCTGTAAAGATTCTTGGTCCTTTAAGAGGAACCTTAGAAACCTTTTCTTCAAAAATCCATCGCCAATTATGTAGTAGCCGGGTTATCTTTAATGGAGACCCATATGCAAAATTTGGAGCTGTGGCCAATAAAATTTACCATTCTGGGATGGTCTCACAGCATATATTAATTTGTGCGTTAGTATAGAGTGTGTATATTCTTTCAGGACTTATCCCAAATAATTGTATTATTCTCTTAATAGCCTTTAATAAAATTCTAGCCACAAGCACTGGGTAAGGAGTAAGGCTTTGTTCTGGTTGTGCTGGAAAGTTCACCCACTCAATCACACTGTCTCCTTGATGAAGGACTGTTGTGGGTGCCTCTTTTGTAGCAAAAACTATTATTTCCAAGGGTTTTTGAGTGACTCTTTCAACGACATTGGATAAAGCCAGTTCAACTTCTTTTAAAGCCTCTTGTGCTTCTTTTGTAAGCTGGCCTGGTGAATTTAAAGCACTGTCTCCCCTTAAAATGTCATATAGAGGTTGCAGTTGATTGGTAGTTAAGCCTAACACTGGACACATCCATTGGATATCTCCTATTAATTTTTGGAAATCATTTAAGGTGTTCAACTTCTCTGTTCTTAAAGAAAGCTTTTGTACTGTGAGTGTCTTAGGATATCCTAAATATTGAAAAGGAGCATGTCTTTGAATTTTTTTCTGTAGCTTTATGCAGTTTGTAGTACTTTAGTGTTTCCATGGTCTTTTGTAGATATGCTTCTAATACTTGTTCCTCAGGTGCACATCCCAAAATATTATAATATATAAATTATATATATATAATATATATAAATTATATATATATAATATATATAAATTATATATATATAATATATATATAAATTATATATATATAATATATATATATAATAAATAATATATAAATTATAAAATAGTAACAATATTACTTTTGGAAATGCTTTTCTTACTGGAGCAAGAGCAGCAGCAACATACATTTGGCACATAGTAGGGCTGTTTTTCATTCCCTGTGGCAAAACTGTCCATTCATATCTTTTATAAGGCTCAGCCAAATTAACACTAGGCACTGAAAAAGCAAATCTTTTCATATCCTCCTTATCTAGAGGGATAGAATAGAAACAATCCTTAATGCCTAAAACCCAAAGAGTCCATTCTCTTGGCAACTGAGTAGGAGATGGAAGTCCAGGTTGAAGAGTTCCCATAGTTTCCATCTGTTCATTTACTCTTCTTAGATCAGTTAACATCCTCCATTTTCCAGATTTCTTTTTCACCACAAATACTGGGGAATTCCAAGGACTTAGAGAAGGTTGCAAGTGTCCTTGGTCAACTTGTTCGTTCACTATGTCTAATAAAGCCTGAATTTTATCACTTCTTAAGGGCCACTGTTCTACCCACACTGGTGAACCAGTCTTTCACTGAATAGGAACCGGTGAAAGTGCAGGTAGGCCTTCAATAGCAGTCCTGCCTAAAAAGCTGAAGTGCTTATTTGTAATCCTATCAGCTGTAAAATGTCTCTTCCCCACAGATTGATGGGGATTTTTTCAACCACAAAAGGAGTAAAAACTCCTGTTTCACCTTCAAATATCCATCTCAAAGGCCTAGCACTAACTTCTGCTGCTATTGATCCTCCTACCCCAGACATGTAGGTGTCTGCCTTAATCTTTGGCCAGTGACTGGGCCAATCGGCACCTCTAATAACTGTATGATTTGCACTCGTGTCTATCAATCCTTCAAATGGTATTCCATTTATATAAATAGTAAGCATAGGTCGGTCAGCTGTCACAGCTGCTGTCCAATATATTCTTGGGTTTTTCTGCTTGGAGTCAGAATCTGGGCGATTATCACCAGGTTGCTTATTAGGTTACTACTTCTCCTGGTTGATAAATCACATGTTGTCTACCTGTGTTAGTAACTGGGATATTAGCTACACGTTCTCCAGTTTCCCACATCAGTGTATGGATGAACACTGTTTTGTAAGCACTCTCAGAAGGTGAAATGGTCAAGCTTACTGTGCCTGGAGGCAAAGGCTCCATAGGCTGAACAGGAACAGATTTCACTTCTCCAGGGAGTATTTCAGTAGTCTCTACTGCACAGAACTCTATTTTTCCTAATTTCAATCCCTTTCTTCCATCTGTTTGCCTTTTGGCTGATTGATCATGTCTTAAAATTCTCTGAATGTAACCTCGGCTACCATCATGTCCACTTGGGGGGCTGAACCTGGGCCCTGCCTCTCATTTCCCTGGGTCAGTCTACATTTAGAGTCCCAATGGAGAACCTTGTGGCATTTTGGACATGGCGTTTTAGGTCTTCTCTCATCCTGTCTTCTCCCTCTATCTCCATATCTACACTGAGCTCTTAGATGTCCAATTTTTCCACATTGGAAACATTGACGAATTTCTCTAGCAGTCCTTTGCCAAGAGGGACCCTGTCTTTCCATGTTCATCATAGTCCAGGTGTAAAATGCATTTGTTCCCACTGTAGCACATCATCTTATGATCTCCTCTAAAGGAGCATCTTTGTCTAATCCCCATATAATTCTTTTGCAAATCTCATTGGCATTTTCCTTGGCAATTTGCTCATACGCTGTCATGGGGTAATTAATCTGTTCTGAATTCTCTCCATACTGACCTTCACCAGCTAAGTGCTCAAAAGTGAATTGTGTGTTAACTCCTATTTCCAAATTGCATCTGACTGGGATTTTACATTTTACAGTCGGTTGAGGTTGAGGGAATGTCTTTAGCTAACATCTGCCCCATTTCAGCTAAATAAGAGATTGCTGGTTTAGCCCTTAACAAGGTAAGTTCCTTATTTGTCTATTAGGACACTCACTTAATCTTTAACAGAGTTTCCTTGTTACTCATGTTATTTCTGCATCAGAAAGTCTTTTCCACTGGAATCTGAATCAGAGGTTTTTCCACTGAAATCAGGATCGTGTCTGTCCTTTGTTCGGGTGCCAAATTGCAAAGGTCTGGGCTAGCTCCTCTGAAGGGATCAGAATAAGTCCTTGTCAGGATAAGCAAAAGTCCTTGCCCCACATTGTGGGCACCAATTTGTAATGTTCTGTTGTCTCCAGAGACTGCCAATTGCTCTCTGGGAGGAGATCTGTTGTTTCAACTCAATCTCCTGTCAGACTCTGACCTAAAGTAGATTACTCTCCCTTGCTCAATGTTGCTTCTTTTATCCTCCCAGAGAATGGACATGGAATAACTCAGGGGCTTCTGGGAAAAAATATTTCAACCAATGAACTTGCTCCTCTTAAACATGTAAGCTCCTCCCCAGAATTTCAAAGGGGTAAAACTCCCCTTAAAGGCCAAAACTAGAGAATTGTTAAGTACTGACTTAGCAGTTAGTAAGAACCTAATATCTCATTATCTCATTAGCACTTAGTAAGAACCTAACAGAAGGGCACTATATCTTGCTAAAGGGTAGCATAGAGAATGAAGCAATATCAGCATTAAACATATGTGCACCAAGTGGTGTAGCATCTAAATTCTTAAAAGAGAAATTAAGAGAGCTGCAAGAAGAAATAATAGAAAATAGAAAAACTATAGTAGTGGGATATCTCAACCTTGCACTCTCAGAATTAGATAAATCAAACCACAAAATAAATAAGAAAGAAATCAAAGAGGTAAATAGAATACTAGAAAAGTTATATATGATAGATTTTTGGAGAAAACTAAATGGAGACAGAAAGGAGTACACTTTCATCTCAGCAATTCATGAAACCTATCAAAAGTTGACCATATATTAGGACATGAAAACCTCAAATTTAGATGCATAAAGGCAGAAATAGTAAATACATCCTTTTCACATCATGATGCAATGAAAATTGCATTCAATGAAAAGCCAGGGGAAAATAGACCAAAAAATAATTGGAAACTAAATAATCTCATCCTAAAGAATAATTGGGTGAAGCAGCAAATCATAGATATAATTAATAATTTCATCCAAGAAAATGACAATATGAGACAACATACCAAAATTTGTGGGATGTAGCCAAAATGGTAATAAGGGGAAATTTTATATCTCTAGAGGCCTTTTTGCATAAAATAGAGAAAGAGAAGGTCAATGAATTATGCTTGCAACTAAAAAAGCTAGAAAAGAAACAAAATCCCCAAGTCAAATACTAAACTTGAAATTCTAAAAATAAAAGGAAATATTAACAAAATTGAAAGTAAAAAAAACTATTGAATTAATAAATAAAACTAAGAGTTGGTTTCATGAAAAAACCAACAAAATAGATAAACCCTTAGTTAATTTGATTAAAAAAAGGAAAGAGGAAAATCAAATTATTAGTCTTAAAAATGAAAAGGGAGAACTATCCACCAATGAGGAAGAAATTAGAACAATAAATTAGTAGTTACTTTGCCCAACTTTATGCCAATAAATTTGATAACTTAAATGAAATGGAAGAATACCTTAAAATATAGCTTGCCCAGATTAACAGAGAAAGAAGCAATTTGGTTAAAAAGTCCCATTTTAGAAAAAGAAATAGAACAAGCTATTAATCAACTCCCTAAGAAAAAATCCCCAGGACCAGATGGATTTACAGGTGAATTCTACCAAACATTTAAAGAACAATTAACTCCAATGCTATAAAAACTATTTGAAAAAATAGGGATTGAAGGGGTCCTACCAAATTCCTTTTGTGACAAAGACATGATACTGATACCTAAACCAGGTAGGTTGAAAACAGAGAAAGAGCAAAACAGGCCGAGCAAATTATAGACCAATCTCCCTAAACAATATTGATGCAAAAATATTGAATATAATATTAGCAAAAGGATTACAGAAAATCATCCCCAGGATAGTACACCACAACCAAGTAGGATTTATATCGGGAATGCAGGGCTGGTTCAATATTACAAAAACTATTAGCATAATTGACTATATCAATAACCAAGTTAACAAAAACAATATGATCATCTCAATAGATGCAGAAAAAGCATTTGATAAAATCCAACATCCATTCCTAATAAAAACACTTGTGAGTATAGGAATAAATTGACTTTTCCTTTAAAAAGTCAAGAGCATCTATTTAAAACCATCAGTAAGTATCATATGTAATGGGAACAAACTGGAACCATTCCCAATAACATCAAGAGTGAAACAAGGCTGCCAATTATCACCATTGCTATTCAATATTGTATTAGAAATGCTAGCTTCAGCAACAAGAGTTAAAAAAGAGATTAAAGGAATGAGGAAACTAAATTATCACTCTTTGCAGATGATATGATGATATATTTAGAGAACCCCAGAGATTCTACTAAAAAGTTATTAGAAATAATCCACAACTTTAGCAGAGTTGCAGGATACAAAATAAATCCACATAAATCCTCAGGGTTTTTATACATCACCAACAAAATCTAACAGCAAGAGATACAAAGAGAAACTCCATTCAAAATAATTGTTGATAGCATAAAATATTTGGGAGTCTATCCACCAAAGGAAAGTCAAGAATTATATGAGCAAAACTACAAAACACTTTCCACATAAATAAGATTAGATGTAAACATTTGGAAAAATGTTAAGTACTCTTGGACAGGCCGAGCAAATATAATAAAGATGACAATACTATCTAAACTAATTTATTTAGTGCTATACCAATAAGACTCCTAAGAAACTATTTTACTGACCTAGAAAAAATAACAACAAAATTCATATGGAAAAACAAAAAGTCAAGAATTTCAAGGGAACTAATGAAAAAAAAAAATCAAATGAAGATGGCCTAGCTGTACCTGATCTAAAACTATATTATAAAGCAGCAGTTACCAAAACCATTTGGTATTGGCTAAGAATTAGACTAATTGATCAGTGAAATATGGTTAGATTCACAGGACAAAATAGTTAATAATAGCAACTTTTGGGATAAGAATTCAGTATTTGACAAAAACTGCTGGGAAAACTGGAAATTAGTATGAAAGAAATTAGGCATGGACCCACACTTAATACCATACACCAAGATAAGTTCAGAATGGGCTCATGATTTAGGTATAAAGAACAAGATTATAAATAAATTAGAGGAACATAGCATAGTTTACCTCTCAGACTTGTGGAGGAGGAAGGCATTTCTGACCAAAGAAGAACTAGAGATCATTACTGATCACAAAATAGAAAATTTTGATTACATCAAATTAAAAAGCTTTTGTACAAACAAAACTAATGCAAACAAGATTAGAAGGGAAGTAACAAACTGGGAAAACAGTTTTACAGTTAAAGGTTCTGATGAAGGCCTCATTTCCAAAATATACAGAGAATTGACTCTAATTTATAAGAAATCAAGCCATTCTCCAAATGATAAATGATGAAAGGATATGAACAGGCAATTTTCAGATGATGAAATTGGAATTATTTCTACTCATATGAAAAGGCGTTCCAAATCACTATTGATCAGAGAAATGCACATTAAGACCACTACACACTGTCAGATTGGCTAAGATTACAGGAAAAGATATTGATGAATGTTGGAGGGAATGCGGGAAATCAGGGACATTGATGCATTGTTGGTGGAGTTGTGAATGGATCGAGCCATTCTGGAGAACAATTTGGAAGTATGCTCAAAAAGTTATCAAAATTTGCATACCTTCTCATCCAGCAGTATTACTTCTAGACTTCTATCCCAAAGAGATATTAAGGAAGGGAAAGGGACCTGTATGTGCCAAAATGTTTGAGCCAGTCCATTTTTTGTAGTGGCTTGTTATTTTATTGGAAATTGAATGGATGCCCATCAATTGGAAAATGGTTGGGCAAATTGTGGTATATGAATGTCATGGAATATTATTGCAGGATGAATACAAAGAGGCTTGGTGGGACTTAAATGAACTGATGCTGAATGAAATGAGCAGGAGATCATTATACACTTCAACAACAATACTGTATGAGGATATATTCTGATGGAAGTGGATATCTTTGACAAAGAGAAGATACATTCTAATTCCAATTGATCAGTGATGGACAAAATCAACTATACCCAGAGAGATAGAATACTGGAAAATGAATGTAAACTACTTGCATTTTTGTTTTTCTTCCCAGGTTATTTTTAACTTCTGAATCTAGTTTTTCTTGTGTAACAAGAGAATTGTGTGGATCTGCACAATATAATATATCTAAGATATACTTTAACATGTTTAACATGTATGAGACTGCCTGCCATCTAGGGGAGGGGGTAGAAAAATTGAAACAGAAATGAGTGCAAGGGACAATGTTGTAAAAATTACCCATGCATATGTTATGTAAATAAAAAGTTATAATAAAAAATTGAAAAAAATAGCTATTATATATTTTTGCTTCTCTCATTCTGTACCTCTTTTTTTATTCCCTATATCCTCTCTTAATGAAACACATTTTATGTTGATGTGACCATATATATATTTTTTTTTTTTGGAAAGTGACTTTTTTTTTTTTAACATTTAAAGAGTTTAATCTCTAAATAACATTTTTTTCTCAATATTTTGGAAATAAGAAAGAAAAAAGCATTCTACTCATCTTGAATTGGGCAAGGTACCTCTAAGATGGTTGAATATGAACAGAAGTACACTTTTTAAATATAAGTCTTGATGTTGTTTCAGCTTATTACTGTTTAGGACCACAGGTTTGGAGAAGGAAGGAACCTTAGATTATCTAGTTCACATGCTTCCTTCCCCCTCTATTGTACCAATAAGGAAACAGAGTCCCAGAGAAGAGTAATAATTTTTTTTCAGGGAAGAGTTAGGATTTGTTCTGACATCATTTGATACTAGATGAGGATTTTTGACACTATAGCAGGCTTTCTGTCACATATGAGACCACTGCATTTGCTGCTAAGTTTTTTTCTTCTCTTTTTCTATCTTCTTATTTCAGATGTAGATTCCATACACAATTAAAAAACAGATAGTGCTGATGGAAAAATGGATCATTGGAGACTGTATTTTTCATTCTCTAATTTTATATGCTAGGAGCATCCTGAGTGATAAAATTTTCTACTATACAAATACACACACATATACATACAAAGATAGACACAGAAAGACAGACAGACACACACATACACACAGAGGGAGAGAGAGATAGGATAGAAATAATAATTATAATTTTTGCTTCAAAATTTGTTTAACCAATACTTTATCCATTTTAAATGGTGGGCCAATGATAATTTTATGATTGCTATACTTTGATTATTGTCAGGTTTCTCTGCTTCAGTTGTTAAATGACTACTTTGGGCATTTTTTCTCTTTTCATACTCTGTGATCTCATCAGTTTCAATGTATTTAATTATTACCTATATGTAAATGGTTCTAAGATATATACACCAAGTCTTAATCTCTCCCTGAGCTTCATCATTGCATCACCAATTGCCTATTTGCCATTTTAAAATGGATGGTGAGAAATATCAAACACATATCTAAAACAGAACTCAAAATCTACCCCTCCAAGTACCTTATCCAAGGCATCCAATTTTTATCTTTCCAATATCCCACATGCCCATCAATTGCCAGATCTCCTTTACCCATGTCTCTCACATCCAATCCCTCCTCTCTACTCACAGATACTAAATTAATTCTGACTCTTATCAGCTCCCAGGAACAAAGACTTTTATAAGTCATCTAGGTCCACATTTGGCCATTTTACAGTTGAGGAAAGTGAGCCATAGAGAGAAGCTAAGTGGATTATCTGGGAACACAAGTAGGAATGGATTAAAGCATATGTTTTTTGGAATATGGGTGGGGATGGGAATATTCATAGAGTTGAGTTGACCATTCCTTTGAGGCAACCTAGTGAACTTGATAAGTGGGGAGCTCCTGGGTTCTCCAATCAAAGCTGAATGTCTCTAGCAGGAACTATTGCATCTATCTCCTAGAGAAGGGGAATCATGGGTGTTTAAGATAAAGCCATGCCCTTGAAACCCAAAAGACATTGCTCCTGAGAGTTGTTCTGAAAGTGGAGAATCAAGATGCAATTGAATTGACTGTTTAGTAGTTCCACATAGACACTACATGATTTGATATTCTAAATTGAATTTTCTAACATTAATTTGATATTCCAAATTGATTTTCCAGTAAAGGATATTAGAACTCGTGTTGTTAATGTTTCATGTTTTAAGTGTGCCATTGAAAGCTTATGGTTGTTTTCTTTTACATTTTAAGTATTTCTTTTGTATGGGGAAATAGTCATTCTAATTTTTATGTATTTTATATGTGGATTTTCTTTTGTAGGATATGCCAGATTTGAAACATAATTCAACTTCCATTAGATAGATTTTAAGAACTAGGGGAAACAAGAAAGAGCTTGATCTCCCTCTTTGGTGATCAGGAAGACCAGCAAGAAACTTGATCTACGCATGAGCCCATAAGGTGGTGCCCTTAATGGAAGAAGGCATTCCAATGCCAATTCCCTATGGGATCAATATATAGGGGATATGTGTATATATGTGCATATATATATAATAAATATATATTTTTTTCTTCAGATCATTTACTCATAGAAATAAAATGGCATAGTAGAGAGGTGAATCCAAGAAATCTGAATTTAGATCCTAAATTAGGTACTTAGAAACTTTGGATAACCCTGGATTTAACCCTAGAATCTGTTTCCTCAAGAGGGAAATAATAATTCTTGTACTGCCTTCCTTACAGAGTATTTTTGAGGAAAGTATAATTCTTAAAACATAATACAAATAAAAGTCATTATTTTTATAACTGTAAGGTGCCATTACATTAAAATCTTGGATGTTTATTTTACACATATTATGGTATATCCTTTTGATATGAATTTTGCTCAGTATTTGAACAAGTTAGGCTTCTCATGATTTAAATTTAGTCATTCTTCATGTGGACTGATTAAGGTTTGTTGAGAATTTCCACTTGGGGAGAATATAAACGTCAATCTAGAGTAGCTGCTAGGAATATTACTATTACTTTTCATTGATTCAAGGAGGGAAGAGGCATAGAAAATGAAAAAGTATTGTGGGCAATACCATTGTCACCTTGAAAATTGCTGCTTTATTCACACAGTTCTTTATACATTACTTTGGCAACATGTATATGAATTGTTATGCCAATAAAGTACTAGAATTGAAGTAAAAAATGTAATTGGACACAGAGTCTTGCACCTCTGAGTCACTGGTCTGAATCAAGGTCAGTTTAACTGTGACTGAAAGTTGCTATGATTTCAGGTCTGTTATGTTGTTTGCATAAAACAAATCAGTGGTTTTAACTCTGTCCTTAGGAAATAGTTTGTCACTATAATGCATAAACCACACCAAAGGGCCAATAATTCTGCTAGCTGGCAAAGAATGGAGTTTATGAATTAATATTAAGCTATGAAAATTCATTTAAGTTTTTTCATTGAAGTTTCAATCCATTCAATTATGGAGATACTACGAGTCATTTCGAGATAAATATTTATTCTGTTTTGAGGACAGTAGAGAATTAGAACTTTATAAGTATTTTTGCTTGTAGTGATCAAGAAGGAATTTTTTTTTTTTTAAGGAAAAAAAAAGTGGAGTCAACACAGTACAGTTGAGAGAGCACTAAGCTTAAAATCAGGAAAGTTTGTGTTCGTATCAGACTCCTGATATTTACTTGCTTTATAACTTTGGGCAAGTCATTCATCTCCAATGTACTGCACAGATTCCTAGATTATCATTGCTTATGATCCATTCAGTGAATGGATGAAGGAAAGTAAAAAGAGATTTCCCTACATTGCTTTCAGGTCTTTTACTTGTTTGAACATGTTTTGCTTATAATGAAAGGGTTTTAGGTTATGAATAGGGGAGAAGGTCTTAGCCTTACCTCCAGTATTATGGAGGAATAATGACTGAAAGTGGTGAGTAAAGAATTTTTCATTCATTGGGTACAACTCTTTTACCTCTCTAGGGCTCTTATGCCTCTGGAGGAAGGCTCCACTACACCCAGTTCCATTGCATGAAGCAAATGCTTTATTGTTTAGCATCATAATCTATGAATTCTCTTGCATCTAGAAGTGCTATCACCATAGGACCATAGATTGATTAAGAAGTAAAAGTAACTCTCTGAATATTTAATTGTGGGTAAACAATACTAGTAATTGATATTAATATTGATGATTATTGAATATCTATCATCTTCCTTCCTGTTAGTTTGTTGGTTTGCCTATCTGCTACTTTGAAAATGAAGTTTTAAAAGCTCTGCAGGTCTTTTTCATGGTAAATTACTCTAAAATCATTTTTTAAAGAACTTTGTATTTATGATTTTTATATTAATGACATTTAACAATGTGTTTTTTTGTCACTGAAAGAGTGTAGTCCAAACATTGACTAATCTTGAGGGGGTTTAAATCTCTAAAGTAGCAGTATTTAGAAATCTTTTTCATGGAGATATATATATATATATATATATATATATATATATATATATATATATATATATTTTTTTTTTTTTTTTCATTTCAGAGACTGAGGTTTGGTAACAGTGTTCTCTTTTTATATATGTGATAGATAAATGGAGCTAATGATGCCATATTTTTTTCTCAAGATATTTTCACAATTGGCAAAATAAACCTTAGGGTATGGTTTTTCAATATTGAAGAGATACCAGTGAATGTAGCTTTTCCTGAAGTTTCTGAATATCAACAACCCTTTAGCCATTTCTGTAGGACAGAAACAAACTGGACATATAAGTTTGATTAGCTTTCCTGAATGCCAGGAAATGCTTTATAATCTTATTTTGCCAAACATTGCTAAAGATGAGCATTTCCAAAGACAAGAACAGAAAAATAAAGGTTTGTGCATGAAATCCTCATCTCTTTCATTTCTTTTCATAATTAAACAATAAGTTCCAAACAATTGGTTCTAAACTTGGCTGTTTGTCTTTATCTTCTTCTTAACCATTTGTTTTCTTCTATTCATTACACACACACATACATACACACACACACACACACACACACACACCCCTATGTATATGCTACAATGATTGCCTTTTCTTTCTTTTGGTATCACTATCATTGTTATATACCCTTTCTGTCATCCCCTCAATTTAGTGTTCTGCCAATGGTAAAATGAAAAAAAAAAACTTTTACCAAATATGTATAGTTAAACAAAATAAATCCATTATTTTCCATATGTGAATTATCTCTGTCAGGTGGTACATAGCAGACTCTATTATTGGAATTTTTGAATCATGGTCGATCATTGAGTTGGTCAGAGTTCTTATGTTTTTCAAATTTGTTTTTTATTTACAATGTTGTAGTTATTGAATAATTGTTCTCCTAATCCCTTCCTTCCTTCATTCCTTCATCCCTTTGTTCCTTTATTCCTTCCTTCCTTTTTTATTTGTTTCTTTGTTTCTTTCTGCTATCTGCAATATTTGACTTGGAAATTCAGAATTTGGAGGATCCTAAGTTTTCTTTCAAGATGTGATTAGTGTATTATTTTAATTTCTACTTTTGCTTTCTGTTTCTAATAAATCTCAGCAGTAGAATTTATGTTTTCATTTAACACAGGATTTGGGCTTTCCTATTATTAAGGATTCTAAGATTATAATTAATTGATCTATTTCCCAAAACAGTTGTTTTTGTTAGGAGATAGATACTTGGGACTCAAAATTTCATAAAACAATGAACAAGTCAATACAGATATCTTGATCTACTTTGCGTATAGCACTGTGCAAGGCACTGAGATATAATCCCAAAATCAAAAATAGTGCCTGTCTTCCATTCTCTTCGGAGAAATGCAACTCATAAAAAACCTACCAAATTACTTAAGGACATTTAGTAGGTGGAACATGACGAACTTTGATGAAAGTTAAGGAATATAAGACACAGAAATGAGGAAAGAAAACAATTTGCTGTATGTATGAGGAACAACCTTTGAAAGGGCATGTAATTAAAAGAAAAAAAAATTGAGTTTGGCTGAAGTATGGGGAAAATGAAATAAGTTTAGCAATGTTGGCTTGGACCTAATTATGAAAAGCAAGTTATAATGACCACAAGAACTCACATTATATAGCATTTTATAAAAGTTCTTCCTTAGGCAACATTAATTTTCATTTGAATTCACCTGCTTCACTAAATTCTTCCTTATTCCTCAAAAACCTTCCTTATTTTAATCTCAAACCAATCTGGAGTTAGGTGATGATGGTGAGGATATTGCTTATTTCCGCTTTAGAGATTTTATTTAAGTAAGTTGAGCCTTTCACTATTCTAAATTTACTGTGATGTATATATGTATGTGTGTGTGCATGTATGCACATGTGTGTTATTCAACTATAACTCAATCTTCTATCCACAGAATTCTCTACCAATGGAACAGACAGAAAATAGATTTGGAGCAGGAAGGACATTATGGGTCATCTTATTCAACCTCCTTATTTTATAGATATGCAAACTGGGGATGAGGAAACTTAAGTGATTTGTCCATGATCATACTAGTTCTTTCATGTCAGTACCAGAGTTCAAACCTAGATGTTTTCATTACAAATACAGCATTCTTTCTAATGTTTAATAACAAAGGGAAAATCAATAGGATAATCCTAAGGTTCCCCTATACACAAAAAGGTACATTTCCTCAAATATATTTGTGCCAGAACACAAAATGCTCCTCGGATAATTCATATGCTTAGGGTTATGAAGAAATTTTTTTTTCATGGCTCTTTCTCCCATTTATCAGAAAAACTTGACTATAGCTACATTCTTTAATTAACTGCTTTGTGGCCAAAATGTTGCTGTTGTATGCTGCAGTTTCTTTTCCCCTGAAGGATTGTTGCTATTAACTGCCTGAGATGTTAACTGCTAAGGCTTTTTCTCAAAAAGGAGTTTCATTCCTATTGCCATGGGAAGTTTTCATCCATTTTGTAAGTTAGGCTTCTAGCCAAGGCCTGCCAGTGCACAAAAGGGTCCCTCTGATGATTATCTTAATTGCATGATTCTTGGAAAGTTATCTTATCTCTCCCTAGGCAGCTAAGTGGATAGAGGGGATAGAATGTTGGACTAAGAATTAATAATTTTAGATTTCAAATATAGCTGTGTGACTCTGGACAAGTCAATTAACTTCACTGTTTCACAGTTTCATCATTTGTAGAGTAAGATCAATAAGAGCACTTACCTCTCAGTATTGTTATGAGAATAAATTGAGATTATATTTGAAAATACTTATAAAATAGTAAAAACACAATGTAAATATTAGGTATTCTTCTGTTTACTTCTTCAAAAGATTGGGGATAATATTACAATCTATTACTCAGGGTGCTATAAATCAACAATTGACATAAATGACCATGTAATATACAATATAGTATGCATGAAAAGTTTGTTTAGCCACGTTAGAAACTATCGCTAAGGCTAAATGCATTATACAAAGTTTATAACAGCTGTACAGAATACAATTTCCCCCAAATTTGGATTGTTTTGATTTTTTCAATAGTGAAAACACATTTTTTTCTTATTACAAATGAACTATCAGAATAAATAAGAAAGCATTGGTTTTGTTTTGGGTCTATCCAAATTTACAAGTTATTCAAGCCATGTGTAATTAATTCCTTTAAGTAAAAGTCAGACAGGAACTATATGATTCTTCATAAGTATCCCAGAGTTTCTTTGTCTCCAATTCTTTAAAGACTACTATTATATGTATCTCTCACAATTTGAGTCTTAAGAATCCAACTTCAAATTCAAAATAAATTCAAAGTAAAAGCAAGTAGCTTCTGTAGCAATTTTAAAATTTGCTTTTAAATTTGGGTGAAGTATTACATTGTATCTATCTGGTAGTGATATTCTCTCTACATACAAGGTATTAAGTCAGAGAAAAACTGGCTCTCTATGCATTAGCACTTAATTGTCACTTACTGAAGGAAAACTCTTCCCCAAAATGTCAAGACTGACGTTGGTAGAAATGAACAAATATCTGTAAGCTGCACACTTGCCTTGGGGGAGGTCCTTGAGTCAAGTAAGGAAAAGGAGAAACATAATGAGGGAAAATGCATAAGGATTCTTTTTATCACTCACCATAAACAGCCAAAGGAATGGAAGTTAAAGAATATTGAAAGCAATTTCTGAATACATGCTCTCACTAATTTTAGTTGTTAGTCAGTTCATTTTAATAGTTCATTCTACCTCTGACTTTTACTTGTCAATGTTATTATTTTTATTATTGTTATTATTAAAGGTAGTAACCTAGTCAATTCTTCATTCTGACTCTATATATGTGTAAATCGCCAAATAATAACTTAATTTGTTCTTCTACAGTGGTTCTTATGTATTTTGGAAATTAAAAAGGCAATTTAAAAATTCTTAATTGTGCTTCTGGTTTCCAAAAGGTATTGAAGATTATGTCATTTAGTTAACTTTGATTTATCACCCCTCCCCAAAGTATGTTTCTCTAAAAAAAGAAAACTTTTGAATTGTGTACTTTAGCAAAGTTATTTGATGATAAAACACATTGTTTTAAAAATGAGTAAATCTGGATTATAAATTTGTAACCCATACTTAAGTTATGAATAACAACCATAAAAATATTTGAAATAATCATTACTATCACCTGAAATTTATATAGCATTTTAAACTTTTTCAAAATGTTTTATATTTATTATCTCATTTGAATTTCACAACATTGACAAGGATTATGTAGCATGTGCATTGTTAACAGAGCAACCATCAAAAGTAAAACCCCATTCTTGAATCCCAGCATAATTTACCTATTTTAAAAACAATTTTAAAATTGATTTAATTTAAATTGATTAAATTGATTTGGACACCCCAAGTCAATAGCATACACATTTCAATATAAAAGAACACGATTGTACATGAAAATATTAAATTCTATTATATAAGGTTTTATTTTAAAGGTTTTTATTAAAAAAAAAGAACAATGTTGTTCATTTTCTCAACTATTGTTTTCTTTGTATTTTCTAAATATCTTATTTACATTCTTTTCTATCTTCTTTTTTTTTTCATTTTTATCACTACTTATATATTCAATAATGTTCCTTTTCAGAAAAATGCCCTCCTTTATAACTAGTCAATATAATCAAGCCAAATTTGGAAATGTGCCTCATTTTATACTTCTAGATTATAGATACCATCCTAAGATTATTGAAACTTATAACTGATTACTGCATTGGTTATGGTTCTTGAATCTTTCAAAGTTATTTTCCTTTATATTATTAAGGTCACCATATAAGGTGTACTTAATTTATTGCATTTTTTTTCAACAGATGAAGAGTTATAGAAAAATTTTATAATTGTATAGTTCTTAAAATTCCTTGAAATGATGATGTGGGAAAATATGAGTATAATCCTACTATAGTGGATAAGATGCTCTTTGAGATCATAAAAAGATAAAGCTTAAGAGCTGGTAAGAACCTATAACCCAAATCTATCAGTATAAAGATAATTAAATCAAGATCTAACATAATTGTACAATAGTTCAAGATCATTAGGGGTAGAATCAGGACAGGAAATTCAAATTTCTTGAATCCCAATTAAAAGAACTTCCTTAGTTTTTATATATTTAGAAAGGTAGGTAAAATTCACATCTACCCAAAGGGATACTATTTAATACATAGCACACAGGAAAAATTGGAAGCCTTTTAAGAAAGTTGGGAGTTGGTAAGAAGAACTTAAAGACTAACACCAAAGAATCAGACAGGGGAAAGGAACCAAAAGATGACACAAAGAATCAAACAGTAAGCCAGATCAGGTAACAAAGAGCTATGATAGCATGAAGGAAATAGAGTGAAGTTGTCTGTAACTCAGTTGTAGACCAAAGACTTTTGATGATTCTAGGATAAAAGGGATACAGGTTCATTGTCTACCATTGCCATAAAAATGGAAAAAAAAAAGACAAATTAGAACCTGGATCTTGATCTATAGGGGGCTATTCACAAAAAGAGTTGAAATCCTTATTCTGCCTTTTATGTGGAAGAGAGAGGAAACATAAGAAATGAAAGAAAAATTAGTAGAGATTTAAATGCAGATTTTGTGCACACATGTTCTATGAAACTTTGCTTGCAGCATTTTATCAGTTTTGGTACAAAGCTCTCAGAGGCCATTTCACATTTAAAAACTAGGTTTATCACATCTTTTATTTTTATCTTTTTTTGCTGAGGCAATTGACTTACCCAGGGTCATACAACCAGGAAATATTTAAAGTATTTGAATCTAGATTTGAACTCAAATCCTCCTGACTTTAGGGTTGGTGCACAATTTAGCTGCCCCCATGGCATCTTTTAACTAGATCTTAACAGATCATCTAATTTAATTCCTTAATTTTAAAAGTGAGGAAACTGAGTTTTCAAGTATGGAAGTTCTTTGCCCTAATTTAAACAAATAGCAAGATTCATAAGTGAGATTCAAATCCACATCGTCATACTTTCTCTAAGTGGATTTATCTTTCTAACACCAATTTTTCTCACCAATTCTATACAATATCATATTTTCACAGGTATTCAAAAAAGAAAAAAACATTTTGCTTATAAATGAAATGAGAAAAGTGCAACAAACTTCTTGTTTTATTCTCTTTCATCTTTCAATAGACATTTTAAGATTTTCAATTATATAACAAATATCATATATAACTTGATTTCTGTTAAGATTTGATTAATAGTTTCACTACCATTATTAGCAATATTGGTACTATTAGCTGCACAAAAACTCATAGTAATAACATAATGATTATTCTAGTAATAAAATAACAAAACCAATGTTCTTAATACTAATGACAATTAGTATTAATTATTACTATAAGTAATACTAATCTTACTTTTAATACCATTATTGTATCCCACTCTGTATACTAGTAATACTAATAGAGTTACTTTTAATAGTGCTGGTATTAATAGTAATAGTGTAAATATCAAAGCTTATTAATTTTAATACTATTGGTATTAATGTTATTGTTATCAGTATAAAGTATTATTAATATTAGTGCTATACTTACTTTTCATTACTTAATATTAAATGTGTAAAATTAAATGTTCTATTCTCCAGGGATTTAGAGTTTATCTTAAGGGAGAAAAATGTACGTAGGATCATATATTTCAAATTAGGAGGAACTTTAGGAGCCATGAAGTCCAAACCTTTTTTGTTACAGACTAGAAAACTAAGGTTCTGAAAGAATTAGTAAGGCCTTACAGTAAGCCAATATTCTTTCCACTTGATTGATATTTTTTTAATGATAGAGTGTTTTCCACTTGATTCTCTCAATAACGAGGTAGCACAATATATGAAGAAATACGAGAGGAAAGTGAGAGATTAGAAAATTTTCTCATAATTATATCTATTAAGTGTTCTGGCTCACCATCCAGAACCCTTTCCACTATTATGATACGTGCTTTTAGAGAAAATGGAAACTGTTTAGCTTGCCATACCAATATGGCTAATATAATGAATTTGCTCCAAATTCTTATAAGAAAATAAAATTTAAGGCTCTCTGAGAATCAATCCCATCTTTTCCATTTTTCAAGGAATTCACTAGAACACAACTTTCTCTGAAAATTCCAGCTTTAAGATCCTCAAGAAGTAGTTGCTTTTACAATTAACTCTATAGTTAAGTGTGTGTGTGTGTGTGTGTGTGTGTGTGTGTGAGAGAGAGAGAGAGAGAGAGAGAGAGAGAGAGAGAGAGAGAAGAGAAGAGAAGAGAAGAGAAGAGAAGAGAAGAGAAGAGAAGAGAGAGAAAGAGAAAGAAAACATATTAAGAGTAGTAGGTCTTAGCTAATAGTCTCAGAAGCTTATTCAGCATTCATGAAAGTTACCTTTAATTTACCCCAATCAGCCAATTCCAAGCTATTTAAACTTCAAAGCGATTTTCCCAGTGCACTTAAATTCTTCAAATTTAACATAGGCCAAATGAACATAAAGTCCCTCATGTGCTTTTAAACATACACACACACACACACACATACACACACACACACACACACACACACACACACACACATTCTTTTTCTGCCCACTCCCCTAAAATGTGTCAGCATAGACTTTTCAGTGAGGAGAATGAGGAAATCATCAACCAATTTGCTGGTGACTTTGTTCTCAGTCCTTTCCATCTCTCTATTTTAAAAAAGTAAAGACCAAATTATCCTTGTTCTCTGGCAGTGGATTTGACATCTCAGGCACTAGGACTGACTGACTGATAAGCCATGTCGTTAGCTCAGAGCCTTTTGTTGGGATAAATGGCTGGTGGCAGGGATGCTGCTGAGGGTGACGGATCCTCTTGCATCCTCTACAACAGGAAGACAAGTGCTAATCTTTTTGAAATCACCTGTCAATGGAATCATTAGAACTGTGAGTAAAATGAAATGGTTCTAGATGGACGAGTTAGGGATGGGAATGGAAGCCTGGGGGAGGGGCAGTATTTGGAAAAGAAAAAAGAAAAATAATAGTGCAAGTCTAGGCCCTGCATTTATTTATTTTTAACTACAGATTTTTCTAGAAAGCATCAAAACCTAATTGTGGCCAGGTGGCTACATTTTTATATACTTTCCATTTTGTTCAAGATAAATGGCAAACGTGATAGAAATTATAGAGCATGAGTTTTTAATTTTGAAATATAGACCAGGTTTTTTTTTTTTTTTTTCTCTTGGGTGTCAAAATAAGAATTTCTGGTAGAAAGAAATTTTTAAGGTCTTAATGACTAAGGTTTGTTCAAAGTTAAAAATCTCTGAATACAACAACAAATTTAGATGAATTTAACTATGAATTAGTGGTGTGCAATACAGTGAAAAAGTGTAGTGAATAGAAAACTGATTTCAGCATCTGTACAATCTAGGTTCCAATTTCACTTTTGAGACATACTGGCTGTTTGACCATGTTTAATTACTTAAAATCTCAGTATATTCCCCAGGAATTCTCTAAGAAAGTAAATTATGGATAAGGTGAAGACTTGTATTGGTAGAAGGAATTACCTCCTTGACAACAAATTATCAGGTTTAGAACAACAATAGCAACCACCATCATCACAACAAAACAAATAAAAAACAACAAAATTCTAATAATCCACACCAATGATGTTGTACAAGGGCGTGTATTAGCCAGTGAAAGTTCTAAAATATTGTAAATGTCCAGTTTGGCTTGCAAAAAAATTATTTAGCATTGTTTGGGATAAATTGTGATCTAAAAGGAAAAATCTTATTTTCCAAATTTCATTACAGCATAATGTGTTACTAAATGGATAGGATCAGAAGAATATCACAAAGCTTTTTTTTGGGGGGGTTAGGAGGTCCAAAGCTTCATTTCTTCCCTGTACCTTTTTTCTATATACAAAGGATCAGGAAACAAAAGCTAAAAGCAATCAGAAAGTGAGAAGAGACATAAAAAGCACTGAGTTCGGGTCCCTCACTTTATAATAAATGACTTGTCCAAGATCACATAATTAGTGTCTGAGGAACAATATTTGAATTTTGGTCTTCCTTACTCATATCCAACCTTCCATTTTCTATTATCTCCTCTGTTTCAATCAATCAAAACAGATGGAAGCAGATGAAATTATTAAGGCCAACTATTTTTTCCCTCTATGATCTTCCATTGGGCAATTGGATAGTCAATGTCTGAAATGTATTGATGAGAGGAAATGATTACTCTCCAGAAGAAAGGATAATTGGAAGGTAAATGGAGGAAAATGATTTGATACTTTTGTCCTTGTATTGCTACAATATTCCATGAAAGTCTCTAGAATTTTAGGTGTATCATTAATCCAATAACACTGTTTTTGAGCCCCCATTTTCCTACTGGATATTTCAACCACAACCTACTTAAATTAAATATTAGTGTTTGTGGGCAGCCACTTTACTTCTTTCCAAGCATATTTCCTCATTCAAAACTCAAAACAATATTTGAACTACATATCTCACAGGATCATTGTAGAAAAGATACTCCGTCAACTAGAAAATATTAATTAGTAGACTTATCATTACTATTATTAAAGCATAAATATTCCAGTGATGAGATATTTGATGTAATAAATTTCCTTATATGGGCTTGAATATGAACACCCTAGTTCATAGATTTAAAGCTGGAAGAGACCTCAGAAGTCCTTTATTCTGGTTTCTTTATTTTTTCCAGATGAATATATTTGCACTATACAATGAATGGTGTCATAACAGGGCTTTAGTATTATTCTAGCAAATAAAATGGCTACCCACACACACACAAAAAAAAAAAAAAAACCTAATATTTAAGTTAAGGTAGGTTGTGGTTTGGAGGTCCAATGGGAAAGTGGAAGGTCAGAAACAATATTTTTGAACTGATGGTAGATCCAAAGTTCCAGAGGCTTTCATGGAACATTGTGGAAATACATGGACAAAAGTGTCTTAATCAATTCCCTCCCTTTCCTTCCAATTATCCTTCCTTTTGATAAGTATTATGCTGCTATTTTCTCATCCCCTCTCTTTTCAAATTAATTTATTTTGCTTTAATTTTGATTCTCTTCTTTCTTCATTTATCTATCCATCAATTAAATTATTTTTCAAAAGAAAAGGATTGAAAAAGTACTGGAAGTCATACATGCCTGTTATAATGCTTTAAAGAATAATAGATTGTAAGAGTTAGGACCATAGAAGTGATCATATTTAACTTCTTCTAGTTAAATTATTTCAACAAGCATTTAGTAGGCATCTGTTTTGAGCAACATTTCACGGGAATTACTAAAATGACAAAGACAAAGCAGTTTCTTCCCTCAAAGAAAAATATAATAGATACATAGATGAGTAAATTCAAGGAATTTTAAGGAGGCAGAGGACATTAACAATGGGTAGGGAGAAACAAGGAAGACTTCTAAAAGAAAGTGATATTTGAGTTAACTTGAAATACTTTTGAGAATTGGACATGAGATGGGTGCATACCAAATGGAGCTTGTTTGTGGAAAAAGATGGAAAGTGTAATTTAGGGATCAACAAATAACGCTAGTTACTTTGGAATTGAGAGTGCATTAAAGGGAACAATATGAAATGAGGATAGAAACACTGGGAGAAAACAGATGGTGGTGAAGTTCAAATTTCAGGATGAAATTTTGTATTTTATCCTAGGGGCATAGTTCACACAATTACTTAGTGGAAGGTCATTTGATCTCCAATCATCCTGAGTTTCAGCCCATTTAAAAAAAAATATTGTCTACATACTAGCTTTTTAAACTGTAAGTTGTGCCTCCACAGGGGGCCTTGTAACAGAATGTGGAGGCTATGAAATTATCATTTATCATCATTAAATGTTTGATTTATATACCTGTTTTACATACCTGTATAACCAGTCACATGAAAATTTCTTGGGCGAAAAGGGGTCATGAGTAGAAAAAAGTTCAAGAAACCCTAGCTACATGAAATATAACATTGGATATCTTCTCTGAAGTACTTCCCTTTGCCTACCCTTTCATGAATGAGAGGAAATACATTTGTGTGAACTCTCAAGACATGCTGGTTTTTACAATGTTATCCCATGTACACATGGTAGTCTAGTCTTACACAAGACAGAATAAACAGATTTTCAGTCATATGTCAATTTAACAGATAAATATTTTAAGCCATTTATTGCAACCTCTGTTTCTCTTCAGTCTGAATCATCTACAGGAAATAATAAAGATGGTGATGGTTTCCTGTGGGGCCCCACTCCTAGGCAGGTGGAGGAAAGAACTGACAAGGTGTCACTGGACTTTGTGAATTAGATGCAGTGTTGTGATGATCCTTATCTAAAGCACCTGTCTGAATAAACTTAAATATATGTCTCTATTCACATTTTTTATGGGCCACTTCATATTTTTTCCCTTAAAATTCTCTTAGGAAAAATTGCATGCCTAATACCTTCCCTGAGCTGTCTTTTTAAATTTTCAATTATAAATTCCTTCTTGTATAGATCTTGCTAAGCTATAAATAGCAATTCAAGCAGACATTATCTACACCAATAAAGATTGTATACATTACAATCCAATCCCTTGATATTGTATTTCAATTACTACACAAACTCAATTATCTGGACTGCTCCATTATCTGAACAGCCCCAGAAGACCAATTTCCTGTGTCGTGCATGTAGTTATAGTACTTTAAAAATGGAAAAAGTTCCTGAGTTTTTTTGTAATAATAAAAATATCTTTAGCACCTGATCATCTACATAAATCAAATCTCTTAAATGCCCTTTAGTTCTAGTTGGTCTGGAAAACTATCTTTTGTTGGAAGGCTCCCTTAAAGGGGATTCCTTTGAATTATATTTAATAGTTTCTCAAGTAGTAAGCACATATGTGACCATTTGAAAAACTATCAAGATATGCAATCCTTCATAATTGTGAAGATACTTAATTTTCTGTAAGATCCACTTGTGAGATCTAAAGTACTTACCAGCTTTACATCTCTATATGGCATAGAACTAACCATTTTTAATTTGTGGTAGCAACAATACAGTGATCCCCTTACTATACAATGTAGTCTATTCAGAAGGGTCTTCTTGCATGACACTCAATCTCCCATCTCAGAGCCATTTTCATAGACTTTTTTGTGTTTTCCCCTAATTCCTGAAATATACCCCTTTTTTATCTTTATCACTTAGACTCCCTCACTCCTTCAAAATTCAGTTCAACAATTTGGGATTATACCCAAAAGATTCTCTACATGTGCAAAACCTTTGATCCAGCTGTGTCTCTACCGTATTTGTATCCCAAAAAGATCATAAAAAAGAGATAAAAAACCAGATATACAAAAATGCTTGTAGCAGCAAGATCATAAAAAAGAGATAAAAACCCAGATATACAAAAATGCTTGTAGCAGCACTTTTTGTAGTGCCAAGGAACCAGAAACTGTGTTGATTGGTTGGGAAATGGCTGAATGAGTTCTGGTATATGAATGTTATGGAATAGTATAAGAAGTGATCAACAGAATGATTTCAGAAAGGCCTGTAGCAACTTAATGAACTGATGCTCTATTCAACAATGAGGTGATTCAGGCCTGTGCCAATAGACTTGTGATAGAGAAAGCCACCTGTATCCAGAAAGAGGATTATGGGGACTGAATTTTGAATCACAACATAGTATTTTCACCTTTGTTGTTGTTGTTTACTTGCTTTTTTTTTTCTCACTTTTTTGATCTGATTTTTCTTGTGCAGCATGATAAATATAGACATTTGTTTAGAGAAATTGCACATTTTAACCTACCTTGGATAACTTACAGTCTAGGGGAGGGTGTTGGAGAGAAAAAAATTGGAACACAAGATTTTGCAAAGGTGAATGTTGAAATTTATCTTTGAATTATTTTGTAAATAAAAAGCTATATTAAAAAAACAGCTCAAGTGTTATTATAGGTGAAGCATTTACTTATGACTATCTCAACTACTAGTGCTTTTCTTCCCATATTATCTTCCATTTGTTTTAAAAAATATATGTATGGAGTAGCTAGGTGGCACAGTGGATAGAGCACCAGCTCTGTACACACACACACACACACACATATATATATATATATATGCTATATACATATACATATATATGCTATATATATATAAATATATATATATATATATATATATATGCTATATACATATACATATATATGTGTATATATATATATATATATATATATATATATATATATATATATATATATATATATATATATACACATATATATGCTATATTGCCCGGGCAGAATGTAGGCTTCTTTTATAAAGAAGCTATTTTATGTTTATTTATGTTATGTTATTTATGTTTGTATTTTATGTATGTTTGTTTTATGTTTGATTCATGATGCATTGGTTTTCTGTTTGTCTATAAGGCAAAAAGTTCTTTACACATATAATAGGACTTTAGAAAATGATATTGCCCCTATGTAACCTACATGAAGGTTAGTTGGGCTATGTAGTAGCAACAACCACAACTCACTATTTTTTTTTTTTTGTTTGCTTCTTGTTCATTTCCTCATTAATTCTCAGAATATTTGAAAGTTCTAAGACAATCAAAGGATTTCTTATATTTCCTCATAAATTAATAGAAATGCCTAATATCTCTCATCACCAACTTAACTAGCTCAAGACTACCACTTAGATTTATAAATCGACCAATTAAAGGTTTTCCTCATACATTTTTACTCCTTTCTCCCAATCTCAAATATTAATCTTTGCAATTAGATAAATATCAATATATTGGCTACATAATTTATAAGGCATATAAGAAACCGTACTAAGACATACTTAATTATTGCAGCAGTAAATCAGTTTTGTGAGTGATCCTAGTCTGAATAATCTGTAATCATTAACTAACCACTGATTCTTCTAGAAATACTGCAACCACCAGCTCCATCATTCAGATCTCTCAAGATCTCAAGCAGCCTGGATCTTTCAAGAATTCTCTGCAGGCTATCTTTTCCAAAAGATAAGAGTTAAACTCAGTTTTCTCAGAATGTCTCTTCAAACTTTCTCAAAGTTTAGTCACTCAATCTCTCAGGAAAGGAGTTTTCTTAATTCTTTCTCTCTGTACTTCTCAGTCATGAGAGCTAACACTCTCCATAATGACAGGTAAACTGCAACTCCCTAAGATTCCATTGATTCCTACTTAAAAGTATTATGAAAAGAAGGAAATAAACAAGCCCTTATTAAGCCCTTACTATGTTCTAGGCTCTATGTTAATATTATCTCATTTGATACTTTTAACAATACTATAAAGTAGGTACAATTACTACCCACCCTGTTTTCCAGTTGAAGAAACTGAGGCAGACATTGGTTAAGTGATTTACCAATGTCAGATAACTAATAAGTGTCTAAAGCTAAATTGAACTCAGCTTTTCCTGACTACAAGTGCTTGATGCATAGTGAGAGAGGTTAATTAAACTAGAGTTACAAAAGTATAAACAGTCTAGGTTGTGCATATATCCTCATGAGTTTTTCTAATTGTGGCTTCTGGGAAAGCATGGATAGATATCTCTACAATTTTTTTTCTACCCTTCTCTAAGAGAAACTTTGATTCCTGTTTGTAGGGGAGATAGAGATTAGGGTCCTTTGGCTAAAGATTCTGCTTTCCAAAGAGTGGGCAAAATATTGAACTAGAATTACATTTATCTTCTTTAGCTATAGTTAGTCTAAGGGAAATGATTTTTGCATGTATTCTACTTTCCTGGTTGCTGTCCCTGAAAGAGGAAGGGATAGACAATGATGACAATAACATCATCAACAACAACAATACCACCACCACCACATGCTCCCTGCCTGTTTTCCCATATCATTACTCTATCCCTTTCTTTTTGGCTGCCGAGATCACTACAACTCATCTATCCTCCTAGTAATCAATAATTAGTTATCATTGTGTCTTCTTTCTTTATCCATAAAATGAGCGGGTTGGATTATGGCCATTTAGGACAAAATCCTCCTTTCAGATTTTTAGACAGTTTTTATCTTAAACACTATAGAAAAACATATATGAAATTATAATAACAAGGAAATGAAAATGTTTTCAAATTTATAGATGCCTTAGTTTAGTCTTGGTCTTATAATACAAATTAAAAGATACTTTCTTAGCTCCATTTCCCTTTCTCAACTGAACCACTTCTATCAAAGTTTATCTCTGAGTTCAGCTGTCCCAAATCTGTCTGGATAAGGTTTTGAAATGAGACAAAATTCAGTTTGGCAAAGCAACTAGGTGATTCAAGTCAAACATAGAATCTTGCTTAAACTGAGGTCTAGCATAAGACTATAAGGCTTCCAGCAGATATTTTCTTTTCTATCCCTTCCTGAGTCCTTCTCTGGGCTTAAGACTTTCAAGTACTTTGCAATCCATTACTCATTCTCAGTCTTATTGATTATAGATCTAAAGACATGCTATCCTTGTGTCTTAAAACTGATCTTCTCTTTTTGGTCTTCAGATATTTTCTATTTAACTTCAGCTTCATGTTTTTACTAAGAGATGTCTCCTGAATACATCCGTGGCATCAGCCCTTAAACATTTGTGTCAGAATTATAGTGTTAATGGGAATTGTACCTTTAGGAAATTATCAGGGAGTTGGTAGAAGAAAAGAAATGAGATCTGCAGGTAGCTTAGAAAGGTTTAAGATATCAGATGGAGTGGTTAGCATTGAAATAGGAAATAAAGTTATCACTTCAAAGACTGTCCCTTCCACAGTGCTTAACTTAACTTCTTTAGTATTCAGTTTCCTTAGTGTTAAAATGAAGAGGTTAGGGGTAGCTAGATGGTACAGTGGATAAAGCCTTGAGGCCAGGAGGACCTGAGTTCAAATCCATTCTCAGACATTTAACACTAACCAACTTTGTGACCCTGAGCAAGTTATTAACCTCAATTGTCCTCACCAAAAATAAAATAAAATGAAGGAGTTAGATTAGGCAGAATGTTCCTTAAGCTCTAAATCTATATTTTCTATGCTCCAGTTATTTTAGAATAAGCCCACATGTGGAAATAGGGTAATACTTAGTATGAGTAAGCATACTTCACTTTCCAGCTGCATTTTGAATAATGAGACCTGAACCTGAATCTATGTTTCTCTTCTTTCTAGTTGTGTAACCTTAGAGAAATCATTTATCGCCTTTGGACCTCAGTTTTTTCATCTGTTAATCAGAGAAATAGCCTTTAAGGTTCTATAATTCCTCAAGCACAAACTTGCCTTTGATCATAATTACAAGACTTTCTGCTGTTTGAATCGAGTTTTATTTCATTTTTTCCAAATGCAAATACATACATTTGTATGTGCAAGCAAAAAGAAAACAAAAATAATTGAGTCAAAAAGCATAGTATCATTGTAAATTTTCTGTTTTAAGACTTGGCCACGTTCATACATACATGTGCTAACACAAATGAGTCCATTTTGACCAAGCCTTTATATAAAGGGCAACATTTGGTCTACAGTGATTATTTGAATACATGGATCAAAGTACAATTCTCAAATAACTGTCCTCATTTTGACTGTTACATGTGTCTTGTTTATACTGTGCAGTGGGGCCTTTAGTCATAAAGATCAGATAGAAAATGACCATTTTTGATGTTTTTTTTAAGGGAAGTGAAAAAAATGGACCTTTTGAGTGACATATGTCTGCAGGTAAAAAATTTAACAACCTGCAGGACTGCTAATTAGCAGCCATGCTAACATTACTGACATCTTGTCAACCTATTTTAAAATTAAAAGGAGATAGGCACTGCTCTTGCTGATTTAAGAAGTTTTGTACTTCAAGATGATTTTACAAGTATTCTATTGGTGTTTCTATGGTAAATAATACAGAAAAGATTTCCTCACCACTAAAAGAGAATTGTTCTTTTCTTATTGTTGGTTTTCTAATGCAATTTTTGTTCGGTTCTATATTTCTGATAGATGATTCTGCTAAATTACAACTTTTTTTTTTTTATTAAAGATTCATAAAGATTCATTGGAAATACAAAAGCTACTCATGGAACTGGTATGATTTTGGAACAGCATTTGGAAGTTTCAATATGTTGGATTTTTTTTTTTTTTCTGACTTGGTGCAGCTTGTCTCTCTTTAGTCAGCATAGCGGTCTTCTGCTTCCCTGGGATCACTATTACCTGTGGTGTGACTTAATGAAAGCATCCTATTGATTTATGATATATTATGCCTCAGGTATTCCAAATTTAAGTAATCCACCAGCCTCAGTAACAGAGATTACCCATGTGTACCACCATACCCATCCCAATTGCAGCATAAGGATAGAAGACAATTCAGGATACGTATTTTCATTATTCTGTCTCCTTAGGAAGAGAGAGAATTGATTTATTTTTCTTTAAAGTTTAATTATTGTATATTTCTTTTTATATATAAACTTCAATTGTTATCTAATCAATGTATTTTTTTTTAATGTGAGCTCTATAGCGGTGTAATTGAAGGAATAAGATCCCTCATTTTCATTTCCTAAAAAGCAACATTCTTTACTGTATATGAATCTAAAACATGGATGTGAATCAAAAATAAACAAATATTTCCAGGTACAGTTATTTTTTGTTACATTTTGAGTTAAATCCCAGCTTGAACTTTATGGTTATTCCTATTTTATCCTATATAGGCTCTGTACCATAATGAAAGCTACTACAGAGAAAGTTGAAGAAAAATGCACTGAATCAGTTATTTTTGAGAAATCACCTTTAAATACCAGGCAAATAGATATGTCTTTCTTCTTTTATCCCACCTTATACCTTTGAAGAAGCCTGATATTGAAATATAAAACCTTAAATGAAGTAAAATTTCATTTATTTCATGTAATTAAATACACACAGAATTAAAAACAATGTTTCCTTAGAGAAGAAAAAATATTTTTGAAAATAACTGCATGCAAGAGGTAAATAACTATTGAAACCTCCTTATATTTTCTTCAACACATAGTATATTTTGGTTTATTTGTCTTAACTTCATCTTGCATTTTAAAAGTTTTAAATTAAACTTGTACTTCATACTTGCTAAGGAAGAAACTCAGTGCTGAAAGAATGCTCAACTAAGAAATCAGGAGGACAAGTCCAAATCCTACCTCTGATTTATGTGACTTTAAACAGGTCCTTTTAGTTTCAGTTTACTTATTCATAATTTTTTTTTAAAAGTCTCAAATACTTTCCTTATAGGTTTACTGCATGTTTCACATGAGACAATATTTGTATTTTTGCAAACCTTAAATACTATATTATTTACAATTATTCCTACTTTGAAAAAGAGGCAATAATACATTGAAAAATATCACAAAACCTCAAACCTACTTCATAACATTATCTATAATAAAATCCAAATTAATTTCATACACTAAAAGTCTTGCCTACTATTCCCCATTGGTAAGCAGCCCCCAGAACCCTTGCCTTGACTGTTTGGTCAGTAAGATAATTTTAACGTATTTCTTAAAACATGACACATCCTGGCAGAAACTAGGTATTGACCCATACTTAACACCATACACCAAAATCAGATCAAAATGGGTTCATGACCTAGGCATAAAGAATGAGATTATAAATAAATTAGAGGAACATAGGATAGTTTACCTCTCAGATCTGTGGAAGAGAAATGAATTTATGTCCAAAAAAGAACTAGAGATCATTATTGATCACAAAATAGAAAACTTTGATTATATCAAATTGAAAAGTTTTTGTACAAACAAAATTAATACAGATAAGTTTAGAAGGGAAACAATAAGGTGGGAAAACATTTTTACAGTCAAAGGTTCCAATAAAGGCCTCATTTCCAAAACATATAGAGAATTGACTCTAATTTATAAGAAATCAAGCCATTCTCCAATTGATAAATGGTCAAAGGATATGAACAGACAATTCTCAGATGAAGAAATTGAAACCAGTTCTAGCCATGTGAAAAGACGCTCCAAGTCATTATTAATGAGAGAATTGCAAATTAAGACAACTCTGAGATACTACTACATACTTGTCAGATTGGCTAAGATGACAGAAAAAATAATGATGAATGTTGGAGGGAATTTGGGAAAACTGGGGCACTGATGCATTGTTGGTGGAGTTGTGAAAGAATCCAACCATTCTGTAGAGCAATCTGGAATTATGCCCAAAAAGTTATCAAACTGTGCATACCCTTTGATCCAGCAGTGCTACTATTGGGTTTATATCCCAAAGAAATACTAAAGAAGGAAAAGGGACCTGTATGTGCAAGAATGTTTGTGGCAACCCTCTTTGTAGTGACTAGAAACTGGAAACTACATGCATGTCCATCAATTGGAGAAGGGCTGAATAAAGTGTGGTATATGAATGTTATGGAATATGATTGTTCTGTAAGAAATCACCAACAGGATGATTTCAGAAAGGCCTGGAGAGACTTACATGAACTGATGCTGAGTGAAATGAGCAGGACCAAGAGATCATTATATACTTCAACAATAATACTATATTATGATAAATTCTGATGGATGTGGCCATTTTCAACAATGAGATGAACCAAATCAGTTCCAATAGAGCAGTAATGAACTGAACCAGCTACACCCAGTGAAAGAACTCTGGGAGATGATTATGAACCACTACATAGAATTCTCAGTACCTCAGTTTTTGTCCATCTGCATTTTGGATTTCCTTCACAGGCTAATTGTACACTATTTCAAAGTCTGATTTTTTGTACAGCAAAACAATTGTTTGGACATGTATACATATAGTGTATTTAATTTATACTTTAACATATTTAACATGTATTGGTCAATCTGCCATCTTGGGGGGGGAGGAGGGGAAAAATTGGAACAAAAGATTTTGCAATTGTCACTGCTGTAAAATTACCCATGCATATATCTGGTAAATAAAAACTATAATTAAAAAATCATGACATATCCATAAATTCTGGCATTATAGAATTCCTTGGCAAATTGCTTTATAATAGATTAAGCTATATGTCCCAGAATGCCACTTGATACTTGATTAATTACCATGATTAATCTTCTATCTCTCTGTGCATGCTGTTGTTCCCCCCAACATATACAGCCCAGAAAAGTAAAGATCCCAGTGTTACAAAGGAAGTGGTAGAGATCATGTCATTTTGGACTAGAGAAATCAAATTTGAAATAAAAATCATTTTATTCTCATACTAGACTAGAATGATTCCAAAGAGCTGGCCTTGCATTTATGTAAAGACTACAACTTTTCCAGGATTCTATGTGAGCATCACAAAATAAAGATGACAGGACAGAAGGAATCTAAATGAAATTGACAAATAAACTATTAAACTGGAACAGGAAGCCCCAGATTAAAAAAAAATGTTTATAATATACTATAGTAAAAAAGAAAAAGTAACTATGGATTATTTTGACCTATGATTAAGTTTCCAAGTCTTGTTGATTCTACAGCTAAACCTACCCTATTTTTGCCTCCTGCCCCACTCACGAAGCCTTCATGATCGTTCAGGTCCTCACCTTTCACCTGGTTTACTGTAATAGCCTCCTAATTGGCCTCCCAGTTTCTACTCTTCTCTTCTCTCCCATCCATCCTCCACACAGCTGCCAAAACAATCTTCCTAAAAAACAGGTCTGGCCATTTTAACCTCTCTCATTTTCAGTTTCCTCATCTATAAAATGAGAGGGCCTCAAAGTTCACCTTCAGCTCCATATCTGTGATACTACCCCCTGATTAAAATTGCTGAGTGGCTTTCTATTGCTTCTAGCACAAAATACAAATTCCTCAGTATGACAATTGAGTCTCTTCCTAAACAACCTCCAATTTATATTTCTAATCTGATTTCAACTACTTAATTCACATAAGCTCTTACTCCTGAACTGGGCATTTCCTCTCCTACTTCTTTACATTCTCACAATCCAGGCAAGAAATGTATTTTTTTTTTTTTTTGTTTACTTTTTTACCTTTTGCCTTATCTTTTACAAAAAAATCTCTTCAATTAAAGTTGTTTAGGTGTTTTTTCTTGTGAAGCTTTTCCTGATTCCCCAATTAGTTTTTTTCTTTCTTGCCTCAAATTAGATTATACTTAGTTATTTGTATATATCTGTGAGCACAGGAACTATTAAGGTCTATTAATTGTTTTATGTCTATATCTGTTTCCTTGTTTTCTAATACTTCAGCATCTAACTCAATACCTGGCACAAAGGCAGGCACTTAGTATATATTAATCAAATTGAATTCTTAAAAGGTTGCATCCTCCATAATATTAACAATAATAACATTTACAGAATACTTTAAGGTTTGCAAAGCTCTTTGCCAAGAATTATTTCATTTTATCCATTAGAATATAAGCTTAGTAAGGCAGAGGATGGTTTATTATATGCATTCCCAGTACCTGGCAAAGAACAGGTAGTAATAAATACTTGCTGAAAGAATAAATTAATTATTTAACTTCACTGACTTATGGCAGCTAGACTGTTCAATATGCTACTGCTATATTTTTGGAGTCCCATGATGAAGACCTTTACCAGAATGGTGACAGTGTCAGAAAAAAAGAAGAGACTGTTTGTGAGATGTTATAAATGATAAATTCAACGAATCTTGGCTACACATTGGCTATGGTGGATGAGAAAGAGAATGAGAAGTCACAGATGATACTTAGGTATTGGGATGATAGCCAGGGTGATGGGTATGATGGTGTTGTCCTCAGCAGTAACATGAAAATTAAGAAAAGGGGAGGGTTTGAGGTAAAAGATAATGATTTCAGTTTTAGACATATAGATTTAAAATGCCTATAGGAATCAAGTTTGAGATGTCTAATAGACAGCTGAAGAGAGGAGAGCTGGATAAGTAGATATGAGAATCGTCAGCATTATTATAATAATCAAATCCATAAGAACTGATGAGGTCAGTAAAAGATCTGGAGAAGTAGTAAGATAGATAGGGGGGGAAAAAGGAAGGAAAGGAAAGAGAAAAGGAGAGAAATGGGGAGGAGACAGAGAAACAGAGACAAAAGAAGTAGAAACAAAATAATTTTGTCAAGAACAGATTATCAGTCCTTCAGTGTCAAAGGTCTTAGAAGTCAAGAAGAATGAGCATTGAGAAAAGACCATTAGATTGGGAAATTGGGAGATCAATAACTAATTTGGAAAGAACAATTGTGATGAATTCAGAAGCCAGATGGTAGTTGTAGAATGAAAGAAAAGGAAGAGGAGGTACCTATTGTAGATGTCATTCTTAAGGAGTTTAGCTTACCAAAGGGAAGAAAGATAGGGGATGATCATCAACAAGAAGGATGGATTAAGAAAGAGTTCTCTGAGACTGAAACTACATGTTTGTAGGAAGCAAGGAACCAGCCAGTATCCAGGGAAAGACTGAAGAGGTTCATTATCTTGTAAGTAGAGTATTTGACAAGATCTGTTAATACTGACCTGAGATTTGTGAATTTGGGAGTCAGTTTGGGATATGTGGGAAAGAGGGAAGAAAATTTCAGGATTCAAATTGATGATAGAAAGTTTGGAGTAAACTAGAATGACATGGCAGAAAATTACTGAGATGCAAAGTTTGACTTGATTATTTATAACATTTGTACTATATGCAATGCAATTATAAGTAATCAAAGTATTTTTCTTAGATATATCAGAGACTTTGGCTAAGTTATTTAACATTCGTTAGTCCTTAGTTCCTTTATTTGTAAAATGAGATTATGTGACCTTTAAGGTCACTTCCAGATCTATCCATCCATCCCATCTATCTACCTGCCTACCTATCTATCTACCTATCTATCTTTTTATAATCCATATGGCACAGATAGATATAGTTCTTCTAGGTAGTTGCCTGGGGGTTGGGAATGCTGTTGTTACTCAAAACATTTTGGGAACTTCTCTTTTTTTAATTGCCTTCAATTTATGAAACAGGAGAAAATAAAATTTATTATTTCATAATCAACTCTTGTAATGTAACTTAGGTCAGTTTAATCAAAATATTCCTATGCTTTGTAACTCATAAATATTCTATATGTCTGATATTCTGGCTAATGATTTTGAATGCAGAAAATTATCTTTAATGTTTCTGTAGTGAAACAAGATTTCAGGATCAGGGTAGTGTGCACTCAAAGTTACATTATTAAAAGTGAAGGATTCCTCTATGTGGAATCTTTGGGGATTCAGTGAAAAGAATCTGGGTTCAGATGTCCAGAAAAATAATAGCAAGGAAGAGCTGGAGAAGCAGTTACTGAAGCAATATTGAACCATATTTCATCCTCATTAATATACCATAAATATCCAGTACCCTGATAAACTGAGTTTAAGTTCTGGTCCCAGGGAACAACGGATTTACTTTAATACCTCTATCTTTTATACCAAGATTTAGGATGTGACTTGCTATGACTTCCTATTCTGAACTCTAGTATCTTCTCTAAATGTTATTATTTGAGGGTAGGAGAAGGTCTTTAAATTTCTCTCATCCCTTCAAACAACACATATGCTTCTTTATTTTAAGATTTTACAGTAAAGCAACCAAGGGATTTATGGGCATCAGTTGTTTGTTAAAATAACAAAGGGAAAATTTATAAGGCTACTGAGTACTAATCAATTAGTCGATAATTCTATTCAAGCAACATTTATTAAGTACAAGTCATCCATGCAAATGTATGGTAGACAAGCCTAATTTACTATCTTGGTTGCTCCTAGGATCATAAATTTAGAGCTAGAAGGGATCCCAGGGGCTATCAAATCTAAGCTCCTTATTTAAAAGATGAGAAAACAAGGGCACTAGGAGGTTAAGTGGCTTGCCTAGGTGATAAGAATTGGTTGGGAAATTTGAACCCAAGTCTTCTGACTCTAGATCCAGAGCCCACACTTCTTTTGTTCTAGTATTCTGTTAGCCCTGCCCAAGATTGCATTTTCCTCTAATCCTCTCATCCTTATCTTCTTCCTGTTCCAAAAGGAAGCTGATTTCAACAATTATTTCTTTATTCTCTGTTTATTCTTCCTTGTGCAGGAATATCAATGATACCAATGGAGGACTTGGATTGTTCAACTCAGCATTAACATTTTTTTTTATATACTCTAGTGATATATTTTGGTGTAATATATAGGAGAAATGACTTCAAAGCCAGAAAGACCTGGATTTAAGTCCTTTCTTTGACATATGATGCCTGTGACCTTGAGCTAATTAGTTAACTTCTAAATCTTCTGGCGAACTTTTAAAGCAAAGGCTCAGTGATCACTTGCCAGCTATAGAGTAAGTTTCTTCTCTCAAGACTTCCCTTTATCAATGAAACCATAGATATGGATATATGCCCTATTCTTCAATTCACTTAATCCATCAATGTCAACAAGTATTTCTTAACTTCTTATCAAGCATCATTCAATAAACAAGTAATGATAAAATATCTGCTAAGTGCTAATTACTGTACTAGGCACTACAGATGCAAAGACAAAAAAAAAATGAAACCAATATTACTGGTCTTAAAGAGCTCTCTTTGGGGCTACAAAGACATAAATGGATGAGTATCTAACTTCAAGGGATATTTTGTTGGTGGACAATATGTACATATAAAAAGTCTCTAAAATAAGTGATCAGCAACCATCTTCCTGAGTTCAAGTTTGGCCAGATATTTACTAGGTGTGTGACCCTGGGCAAATCATTTAATCCTGTTTGTTTCAGTTTATTAATCTAAAAATGAGTAAGACAAGGAATCAGCACACTTGAGACACCAATGGAATATACTGGAATCTTTTCCAAAAAACTCCAAAATGGGGTCTTAAAGTAAACATGACTGAAATGACTGAATGATAACAACAACAGTGAGGGAGATGAAATATTCAGTGTGATGACCAACAAGAAATCAGGTCTTACTAAATTGAAAATATGTGGATGGAAATGAAAATGTGAAAAGACTGAAAAAAGAAAAATTTTAAATTTTAAATTTTAAAAAGAAATTTTTTTAAAGACATTAAAGACATTATGAATGTCTTTAAATGACAGAGGACTTCATATTTGATCTTAGAGGTAAAAGAGAATAAATAGACTTTGTTGAGGTGATAATATGGTCAGTCTTATACTATAGAAAAGTCACTGATAGTTGAATATAGAAGACATGACAATTTGGAAAATACTTAACAAAAAAACACAATAAAATGTAGATAATGTTAAATAGTTTTCTATGTCAAAATGCAAGCTGCAGGAATCTTTGTTTTGTATTGTTTAGTGGGATACTTGTATTTGAGTTTGATACCCCTGGCATAAAAGATAAATTGGAATGGGTAGACACTTGGGGCAGTGAGACCAGCTGGAAGAGTATAGTAAATATGCATGAAATAATAACGAAGAGAAGGGGACATATAAGATGGTTAATTGTGAAGGAAGAATTGACAAAACTTGACAACAATTGTTTATGTGGAGTGATAGAGGGAGAAATCAAGGATGACACTGAGCTTTAGGGAGTAGGGCATTTGGAGAAGAGTGAGTCCCTTGATAGTAATTGGGAAGTTTGGAAGAGGGAAAGATTTTGGAGGAAAGAAAGTAAGTTCTTTTTTGGAAATGTAGTTTGCAATACCTATGTACCTCCAAGTCAAGACATCAACAAGGGCAGTTGATAGGTAGTATGAGACTAGAGATCAGGAGAGAGATGGATACATACATATGAAAATCACTTGCACAGAGATGAAAAATGAACCTCCAAAGTTGATGATATTGCCAAAGTAAGTACAATGTAATTTCCAAAGTTAAGGCACAAACAGCTGGATGGGAAAGGAGTCAGGAAAGGCTTCATGAAAGGTTTAAAAATGTAATCTTCAGTTTCAGTTCTTGTAGTCTGTCATATTCCATGCCTCACAACCACGCAGCCTCACTGGAAAAAGTCAATTGTATTGGATCTATGATTTTAATATTTCTAGGAGCACTTAATTAGGAACTTCCTTTACAAATGCATTTTAGTACCTGTTCTGTAACATGGTTTAATGAGTTGCCTCAAACACTGAGGAGTTAAGCAATTTGCCCAGGGACACAGAGCCTATATATATTAGAGGCAGAATTTAAATTCTTGTCTTCCTGACTCTGAGGCAAGCTATCTACTATGCAATATTGCTGCTTCTCAGTGATATACTATTTGCTTAAATAAACCTAGCTTATGAAAAGGAGGAGCTATGTGGCACAGTGGATAGAACACCAGCCCTGAAGTCAGAGGAACCTGAGTTTAAATCTGGCCTCAGACACTTAACACTTCCTAGCTGTGTGACCCTAGCTGTCCCCTAGTCTTTTTTTTCTAGTAGATACTTGAAGTCATTTAAAAAAAATAAAAGAAAACTGTATAATTTCCCAAAGGCAATCCAGCATAGCTCTTCCTTTTCATAATTAGACCCATCTCATTTTCAATCTTCAGTATGTGTTAAAATATATATGTATTGATGGACAATCATCTATAGTTTTGTTTTTTTTTCCTTAACTGAATATCCTAGTCTTCAACTAATTTTTCCAGTGTAGGTAATCTAAATTTTTTTGAGTAACTGTAATTCCAGTTGAAGAGATTGTGTAGTGTTTTAGGGCTTACTATATACAATACAATGTCACACAAACAAGAGTATCCATCCCATCTATAGGGATTCCATATTCATTTTTAAATTTGCACTGGGGCTTCTCTATGAAATTCCTATTTTAATAGGAAATTCTTCCATCTTTTGACTTTTGAATATAAAAATAGTTCACCTTCTCTAATTGAAAAACATTTGTATTTGGCTCAATTCATGACCCTGGTTTCAGGAACTTCTTTGCTATTTTTAAACACGTTCACTTCAATCTGGACTGATTCAGACCAGGATTCTTATGCCTCTAATAAAAAAAAGGTCCAATAAAACAAATTAAGGACAGAATACAAATTTCAAAGAAGAGAGTATAGGTCTTAAGTATCATGCATCCATTGCAATTTTAAAACATGATATTTAATGAACAACATGTTTTGTGGGTTTCTTTGTTTTTAATTATTTTATAAATCTAGAAGGCTACATATCGTAGATCAATGGAATTTCTCTGATATATTGTTGCTGATGGAACTGCTCAACTTAAATCTTCTGTTAGGAAGTACTTACTTGTTTAAGATAGAATATGGTCATGGAAAAAGCAAATTAATTCATTGTCAGACTCTGAATTGCTGTCCTGGTACTCAAGTCCTTAGTTTTCCCTAGCTTGGGCCTTTCCAGCTCTAAATTTGTAATTCTATAATCCTATTTCATGATCTTTATGATATGGGATAACAAATAACTTCTGCCAGTGATGAGGAAGAGATCATTATCACACTTTAAAGAAAACAAAATAAAACAAATAAATTGGATAACTTAGGCAAAAACTGTTAATAATTAACTTCTGCTTCAATTATCTGATTTTTCAGACAAAATAGATTTTAAAAGTCATAGCTATCCAAATAACTGCCTCAGATCTCAATTTTATTTTTATTGTTATTGATTGACCTAGAACATGCATATAGAAGCCAGATATATTATCATTAATTGCTTTTATCACTTATTTAAAATCCATATTGGAGAAAGAGTAAGCTTTCTTCTCTACTACAATAACATTTTTCAGAAACAAATAACTAGATAAGCTTTTTCTTTCTTGACCATGAGAAGAATGTCTTCACTTTCTTTATATGGGCTATGTACAGGAAATCATTCACAAACATTCAAAGGCATTGGTGAGGGGAAATAGAAATGACATTCCAAGGGTATCACCACATGAAAGTCTGGTCAGATTAGTATAGTATATTATACAAATGTGACACAAAAATGTTCATGGATTATACTTCCTTTGCTGTATCATATTAGCACCTCATCATCTCCATGCACCACAAACAGATGCTAATAAGATACAAGAAAGGAGCTGTAATAGGCCAAGATTTCTGTCTCACATTAGGAGCCCAAGCAATGTAATATACTAAGAGCAGCAGGGGGTAAAACTCACAAGTATATCATTTACCCCAAAACAAAAAGCAGCCAATAAAAGATTGATGAAAATTTCTTTTTCTTTTCTTTTTTTTTTTTTTTTTTTTGGCAAGGCAATTGGGGTTAAGTGACTTGTCCAGGGTAACAACTAGGAAGTATTAAGTATCTGAGACCACATTTGAACTCAGGTCCTTTTGACACCAAAATTGGTGTTTTAGCCTCAATGATGAAAATATCTTTTCTTTTTTGAGAAGGGGAATTTTTTTTTATTACTATTAAAGCTTTATTTTCAAAACATATGCATGGATAACTTTTCAACATAGTTTTGTGTTCCAAATTTTTCCCTCCTTCCCCCACCCCCTCCCCTAGACAGTGAGTAATCCAATATATGTTATATATGTTAAAATATAAGTTAAATCCAATATAAGTAAACACATTTGTACAATTATCTTGCTGCACAAAAAAGATCAGATCAAAAAGGGAAAAAATGAATAAGAAAAATAAAATGCAAACGGACAACAAAAAAGGAGTGAGAATGTTATGTTATGATTCACACTCAATTCCCACAGTCTTCTCTCTGGGTGTAGATGGTTCTCTAATGATGAAAATTTCTTAAAATCACAGGAGAAAATAGGAAAAAGTACACTATCATCCCTAATGTACTTCATATCATTAATCTAAAGGTTAAAGTTTATATAAAGCTTTGTAAAATATTGGCCCAGCATTTGAAATATTTTGCACATTGTTAAAATGCAAATGACCTGCATCAGCCCTGAAGTCAGGAGGACTTGTGCTCAAATCTAGCTCTAGACACTTAATACTTCCTAGTTGTGTGACCCTAGGCAAGTCACTTAACCCCAATTGCCTCAACAAAAAAAAAAAAATAAAAATAAAAATAAAAGTGACCACTCTGACAACTCTAGAATATGGTTATTGTAGAAAAATAGGGTCATAGATGAAGGCTTGAGTAAAGCAGTAGATTGAATCCTGGACTTAGGAAGACCTTGCTCTTACCTACAATGCTAGCTAGATGTTACCTTGATCAATACCTTTTGAACTTCAGTTTTCTTATCTATATGAAAGAGCTAATAATGCCTGTTGTAACTACCTCATATGGATGTCATGAGGTATAAATGATATAAGGTATATCAAACTTTATAGTATCATAGAGGATCATAAATTTAAGGAGGAAAGGGACCTTAGAGATCCAATTTACAAGCCAACTCTCTTTTTTACAAGATACTGCTCTGAGCCTGATTCAAAACAATGTTTATGTTTTACTTTAGAATTAAATGAGCCATTCCCAAGTTATTCAAGGGGAAAGAGAGACAGAGAGAGAAAGAGAAAGAGAAACACACACACACACACACACACACACACACACGCACACACACACACAGAAGCAGAGAAATATACACACACAAAGAAGTAGAGAGAAAGAGAGAGAGAGAGAGAGAGAGAGAGAGAGAGAGAGAGAGAGAGAGAGAGAGAGAGAGAGAGAGAGAAACACACAGAGAAAGATTTGTTTAGCTATAGCAAAGGAAGGATATTTAATGGGTTACTAAGAATTCTTTGAAATGATTTCAGCCAAAGAAATTTCCCCTATGTTTGAGTTTCCATGACAGTTCACAAAGCAAACAGAGTATTCCTGAAGCTCTTCATGCTGTTTTGTGTTCAGATGGCTAGGAAGTGCTCTCAGCAGTCTGAGTCTCATCCCCATCCTCACCTTCCACTGTATCAAATTCCCTATTACTATCAAAGGTACTACAATCTTCCCAGTCAGTAACACTTGGAACCTAAGCAGCATTCTCAACTGTTCCCTCTTTTCCCTCCATACCTAATCCCTTGTCAAAGTCTGTTGATTTTAACTTTGTAACATTTCTTGTTTATATTAATTCTACTTTAGGACAGGAAAATAACTCCTTAGTATATTAGAAAAACATATTGATTATCATCCATCTAAGAGATATAACTTGAAAATGAGTAGCTTAGAGAAAAGTGAATGACAAGTTCCAGAGTATGTTATTATATTTTAATTTTTTTGTGTGTGACAGAGACAGAATTGAACCTATTTATTGATAACTTCAAGACCAACTTTATATCCACTAAAATGTATTGCCTTTTTTCCTAGTAAATTTATTTATTTTTAACATACATTGCTTTATGAATCATGTTGGGAGAGAAAAATCAGAGCAAAAGAGAAAAACCATGGGAGAGAGAAAAAAACAAAAATAAAGAAACATATAAAGTACATCTTTTTAAAACAGTGGAAGAAAGAATGCTTTAAGTTGCTCATTACTATGATCTTTCTATTTATTTGTTTTTGGGGTGTATGATTCCAACTTTTATCAGTGGGTATTCAAATCTTTGACTAACAATTTCAATATTGGGAAATTAACCAAAAGTTGTTTAATTGCTAATGATAACTTGTGAGGAGAAAGAAGTGATTAATTAACTGCACATGCAAAGTACAGGGAAAGTGCTTAATCCAGTTTGAACAAGATGCCAAACCATGAGTCTATTGTGCTAATACCTAGTACCACTTAATTGACTTGAGGGAAAAGGAAGATGAATGGAAATTTGTAGTATAGGGTGTGTCGGCATAACTGGTGCACCATCTAAGTAGGACTAGAACAACATGTCTTGGAAGGTGGTGGTAGTAGTAGTGATGGTAATGGTGATGGTGATTGTGGTGGTGGTGGTGATGACAATATTTTTCTGGCTAAGTTCATCTTAAATTTCCTGTCATTACCCATGTCGTATATTACAACTTGAAAAAAATACATTCACATAAGAAAAGTTTCAAAATCTAGAGAATAGATTTCAATCCATCCCTAACTTACATGGATTTTGCAAGAATTTAGTAGCAAAGAAGATCTGCAAAGGAAGGAACTGTTTTATTTTTCTTCTTTATATGTCCAGCACCCAGTGAAGTATCTCACACATATTATTTACTTAATGATTGTTGAATCAAAATGTCAAAACTAACAGATCTGCATCAGAGTCATAGAATTTGTTTTATGTGATGGATACAAGGCCATGTGACCAGAATTTTATTCTTTATTTGACTGGACCCTGGATTCAGGGGAGTATTTGATCATGACAGAAGATCAGCAGTCATTCCAGGAATAGTTTTGTTAGAGCCATTGTAAGGATTCAATGTTTCTTCATGCCTAAGATAAAGAATAGAGAACATACTTTCCTAACAGGTCACAAAACTAGCACAAAGAAAATATTTGGTCTTTCCTTCCTTCCTTCCTTCCTTCCTTCCTTCCTTCCTTCCTTCCTTCCTTCCTTCCTTCCTTCCTTCCTTCCTTCCTTCCTTCCTTCCTTCCTTCTTTCTTTTTCTTTTCCTTTTTTAAACGCAGATATACATACTAATGAAGCAGGAGAGTATATATATATATTATACCTACTGTATATTATTTTGATCAACAAGGAAAAGCTAATTGATAAAGTAAAAGTATAGTCATTTCACCTCACAGTGTCGAATAGGTAAAGACTATTTTGGACACAGTCATACATATTCTAACTACTAGGAATGCCTTTAAAATTTTGTTTTTATATTGCTTATGCTTTCTAATATGTTGTTCCTACCTCCACATTCTAGAGAGCCATCCCTTGTAATAAAGCATGGCAAAAGAAGAAAGAAAAAGGTCTTATAAAACTAAATAATGTATCTAAGTTGTTTATAGTCCATCTATAGTTCCCCACTTCTGTAAAGGAACCAGGAGGAGGAATTTTCTTCCTCCATTTCATCTTTGGAATTAAGTGTAGCTATTATAATAATTCAGTATTTAGTTTTAATTGGTTCTTGTGGTTTTTCTTTCCATTTACATAGTTGCATATGTCTCTCAATAGTCAAAGGGTTATCTTATAAAGGATGATTATCTTAGGTTATTTTATAAAATATTTATTCTGGGTAGCTCCAGAATGCACAATTTAGGCCATTGTCTAGAATTTTTAGGAAGTAGATTTTGACACAATATAAGAGAAAATGTTGTAAAAATTATAATTGCCCCCAAATGGTAGCTTTTCATCATTACTAGAAGTATTTAAGCAGATACCAGATGATCTAAATAAAGATGCTGTAGGGTCAATTCCTGCATAATAGAAATTGGATTAGTTGATCTTTAAGGATCATCCTGGTTGAGTGGAAAGAACCTGGACTCCTAAGATATGTTTAAAACTCAGTGTAAGTATTTGTGAGTTGTGTGATTATGGCCAAGCTATTGAAAGTCTTTTGAGTCCCATTTTTGTATATACTGTAATGAGAGGGTTTTTTTTTAAATTTATTTTTAATTTATTATTATTTTTTTTTTACTTCATTTCTCATGGACAGAATTTTGTGAGGAAAGAATTTTCTATATACATGTGGACTAATGATATGATTTCTTCTGATTCTGTGATATCTGAATGAACTTATCAATATTCCCCTCTTTGACAAATAGAAAGATATTTTTCAGCTATTTTCCTTGACTTCCCTGAAAATTTAAATTCTTCTAGCCACTTTATCCATTTTTTTATTCTTTCTTCTTTTTTACTTCTTTTGACATAATTCTTACTCTCTCCTTTCTATTCACTACTTTTCTTTTTTCCATTGGAGATGCCTCATCCTCTTCCTGACTCCTCAATGTAACTTTTCCCCCAGAGATTTGTCTTTGGTTTATTTTTTTATCTTTCTAAATTCTTTCCTTTGACCTTGTCACTAGATGTTCTAATTTCAACAACCATGTATCTGTAGGCACTCAAACCTCATGACTTTACTATATCTCTTTTCTGAGCATTGTATCTCCAATTGCCTATAGAATATTTCCATTTGGTTTGTGCCAGACCATGGGAACTGAGTGTGGTTCACAACATAGCATTTTTATTCTTTTTGTTGTTGTTTGCTTGCATTTTGTTTTCTTTCTCAGTTTTTTCTTCCTTCTTGATCTGATTTTTCTTGTGCAGCAAGATAACTGTATATATACATATATTGGATTTATATTATTTTATATACATAAATATATATTATATATATGTATATATATATATATATATAAACATATTTAACATGTATTGGACTACCTGCCAGCTAAGGAAGGGCATAGGGGGAAAGAGGGGAAAATTTGGAACAAAAGGTTTTGCAAGGGTCAATGTTGAAAAATTACCTATGTATATGTTTTGTAAATAAAAAGCTTTAATAAAAAAAGAATTTTTTGGATTGATCAGTATTGACTCAAAAATATCAAGTCACAATTTTATAGATTTAGATTTGGAAGGAATTTGCAAGGTCCATGAGAAACCTTCCATTTTCTTAAAGAGTTTAAGTGATTTTCTCAAGATTATCTAGCTAGTATCAGAGATAAGATTTAAATCTGGTTTCTTGTTTCCAGGCTTGGAACCCTGGAATCTACTATGCAACATTTCTCTTGGTCAAAACTAAACTTTACAATATTCCAGATATAGAACTGGAAGGAAGCTCATATAATTACTAGCTCAACCCTCTCAATTTATGGTTGAGAAAACGGAGTTTCATGTACAAAAAGGAATATGCCCAAAGTGCTACAGGTAATAAATATTATATTTGGGGTTTGGACTCAAATCCTCTGCTTTCAATCAGTTTTTTTTTTTTTTTCACTTTTCTAGTCCCTTAAACAAATTCCTCATATAGAGGTTACAATTTTAATTATTTTTATTATATTTGCTATTATTTAAATCCTTAATATTATCTTTGACTCTATTTCCTTTTTTTTTCTTTTTTTTTCTTTTTTCTTTTGGTCAATCAATTACCCAAATCCTATAAATTCTATCCATATATGCCTGTTGTTCTTATTGTTGTTCAGTCATTTTCAGTCATATCCAATTCTTTGGTTGGGATTTTCTTGGAAAAAATCCTGAAATGAAATGCCAGTTTCTTCTCTAATCCATTTTGCTGATGAAGAAACTGAAATAAATAGGGTTAAATGACTTGACCAGGGTCACACAACTAGTTAATGCCTGAGGCCAGATTTGAACTCATGCAGATATGTCTTCCTAACTGAAGACCAAGTGCTCTATCCACTTTATCACCTACTATCTTTATATAGTATGTTTATCTCTACTGCTAACCTATCAGCTACCTTTACCACCAAAGCAAATATTCTAGCATATCTTTCTCTTCTCTGCTTCCTTTTTTTATATCACTGCAAGAATCATATATATGCATAGAATTGGTGAAAACATTTTTCTACTAAAAGTCTTCAGTGTTTAAATTCAAACATCTTTGTGTAACCATTGTAGAGTTATATTCTTCACTCTGCATTTTGTTCTTTTGGTAAAGTTGATTTTTTGTCTCCCAAATATGCCTTGTGTTTTCTAGTTTCCATGCCTTCATTTATGCTTTTATTGATGTTGGGAATGTTCTTCCTTCCTCTCTTCAATTATTCAATTCTTCTTACCCTAACTCAAATGCTATTTCTTCCATGATCATCCAGGTCAGGAAAGATTTCTATCTTTTGGGACTCATTTCTTTATACCTCTCCAATGTACATTTCATGTTAAGATATAGTCATCTATGGGTGTGACATGACTGAAAACTGCTTGAGTGCAGGAATTACATTTTACCAAAATTTTATATGGATGCACATGACTGGCATTTAATAACATTAGCCAAATGGATAGATGAATGAATCTTGAACGATGAGGTATGCTGTATACAATGTACAAATTTGAAAAGGTTGCTTCTTTTTTTTGTTCCTGCTCAATTTGAAATTTAAATAGTTTGATGTGATATCCAAAAGGGAAGATATTATGGAGAGGTTAATCTACTTCAAATTGTCTTAACATGTGTGCATACCATATGTTATATGATCTGAAAGGTCTCTTGCATTTGCATGAATGATATGGGAGAAAGCTCAAATCCATTTGGTTATTTGTTATTTGTTACTAAGTGTTGATTGATATCACTTAAACTTGATCTATAACAGGAGAGAAAAATCTGCCTAGAATTATTTCAAGGCAAAGCCAGATTAGGTTTCTAACCTTTATGCACCTTCGCCCCTCAATTCCACCTTCATATTTTTAATTACTAAAAGAAGAGGAAATGAAAGCACAGGTATCCCCCCCCCCTTTTCAAATAGCTTAGGAACCTGACTGAAACATAAATGTGATCCATATCTGAAACAATGGTTTACCTGTTCTGTATGGATATTGTGTTCATGTGCCTAGACTTGGGGCTCTTGATTACTTAGACAGTAGTTTCAGCTCAAATGATGTTTTCCTGCAGTGGTCATATTAAATATTCACTCAGGCATTATTGGCAGTTACTTTTGAGTAGAGAAAAATATATAAATAACAAATATATTAACAATTATATTTAATAAAATTAAAAAATAATAAAAATATCAATAACTATGAAAAGATCACCCTATATCAACAGAAAAAATAGCTTGATATGATAGAAAGAACAATGGACTGAGTTTGAATCCTGTCTCATATAATTATAAGAAACATTGGACCCAGATCCCCTGACTTGAAATTTTTATTTTATTTTAAGTTTTTATTTACCAGATATATGCATGGGTAATTTTACAACATTGACAATTGCCAAACCTTTTGTTCTAATTTTCCCCCTCCTTTCCTACCCCCCAGATGGCAGGTTGATCAATGCATGCTAAATATGTTAAAGTATAAATTAAATATAATATATGTATACATGTCCAAACAGTTGTTTTGCTGTACAAAAAGAATCAGACTTACAACTAGCCTGTGTACAATTAGCCTCTGAAGGAAATAAAAAAATGCAGGTGGACTAAAATAGAGGGATTGGGAATTCTATGTAGTGGTTCATAGTCATCTCCCAGAGTTCTTTTGCTGGGTGTAGCTGGTTCAGTTCGTTACTCCTCTATTGGAACTGATTTGGTTCATCTAATGGTTGAAAATGGCCACATCCATCAGAATTGATCATCATACATTATTATTGTTGTATTATCATACAACGATCTCCTGGTCCTGCTCATTTCACTCAGCATCAGTTCATGTAAGTCTCTCCAGGCCTTTCTGAAATTATCCTGTTGGTAATTACAGAACAATAATATTCAATAACATTCATATACCACAATTTATTCAGCCATTCTCCAATTGATGGTCATCCACTTAGAGATTTTTTAAAATTTTAATTTTACACTATAAAAATGTGCCTGAGTCTTTTTGTTTGCATGTATTTTGTTTTTCCACCTATTTCTCGTTTCCTTCCAAATATATTTTTATGTCTATAGTCTTTTATATCTTCTTTATTGCTGTTTGAGGTTAGCTGGTTTTCAGAGTAGATAGAACATGATGCCTTCCTGAGTTTAAATTCATTCTCAGATAATACTAGCCATGTGACCCTACACTAGTCACTTAACCCTGTTTGCTTCAATTTTTTCATCTATAAAATTCACTGAAGAAGAAAATGGCAAACCATTCCAGCATCATTGACAAGAAAAATCCAAATGAAGTCATGAAAAGGCAGACTGACTGAACTACAATAATATGATGCTTTGTACATAATACATTTCATTCCTTCCTCTCTAACCACCCAGATCATTGCTAAGTTCCTTGCCTTGCCACCCTGGAAAAATTTTACCTGTGGGGCCCAGTTTTCCAGATGAGCATTTTTAAACTCATTTCACTTTCTACTCCCTGTCCATTTTTTTCTACCCAATGACTTTGTCATTACCTCTCAACCCTTACCCTGAGTTCTGAAACCAAGCTTCACAACTCATTGTTCCAGAAAAAAAAATGTGTTAATCTACTTCTCTATAATTCATCCACTGTCCCTATGACTTTCTAAATCAACATGAAATTAGAGGGAGAGGATCTGGAGAAAGCCTTTTGTGGAAGGTCATATTTGAGCTGTGTCTTAAAGGAAGCTATGACCAAAAAAAGAGGAAAAGAAGGAGAAAATTTCAGGAATGGAAAATCATCAGAGCAAATGCATAGAGTAGAAAAATGTAATGTCACATGTGAGAAACAGCAAGAAGATAAATATCTCTGCAATTTAGAATACTCAAATGGTACTGAAATGTAAGATATTGGAAAGGTAGAAAGAGCAAAGATTTATAAAAATCTGGAGAATTTTACATTTGATCCTGGAGATAATAGGGAGCCATAATGAGTAAGAAGTGACATGTTCAGACTTGTGCTCTTGGAAGATCACTTTAGCAACAAATTGAGGAGAGAATAGACGCTAAGTCCAAATAGATGGCTATTGGAAGAATATAAACTGAACCAATAAAAACCTTCACTTTTTTGTGTGAGTGAAATGGACATAAAAGAGATGTTGTAAAAGTGGAGAAAGTGCAATTGTCTTTTAAATTACACTATGTTATATAAATGCTTGTTTTGTTCCACAAATTAAAAATAAAATAAATTTTAAAAAAGAAAGAACAGGTTGGATGTTGGGAATGATTCTAAGGGTACAGATGAGGATGATGCCGAGATTTTGAGCCTGGGTGACTCAGAAGTTGATGATGCCCTCAAAAACTTTTTGTTATTTTTATTGTTATTTCCACACTTTCTGATGCTAGACTCTAAAAGGAGTTGTGAAGATTCAAAGAGCAATAAGAGCATGATCCAATACCAAGATTGCAGATAGCGAATTCAAAAGTCTCATTTTAATCAGTCTTTTTGGAATTCAGTTCATGCATATATAAAATAAAAGAGTTGGATCAAATAGCTTCTAAGGTTTCTTCCATAGAGCACTCTGTTGCTCCAAAATATGATAATTGTAGAATTCTTCTTTCCCTTGACTCCAATGGCATTTCTCATTTAGCCCACTCTTATGGTGCTCATCATATCTTGGCTCATTTTACTTCTTGGTTTTTTTTTTTGTTTTGTTTTTTTTTGTGTATGATTTTTGTTTTCTACTAGTTTGTAATTTTTTTTTTTTTTTTACTGGACCTGAAATTCCATCAACATAGAGACCTCTTTGTGAAGGAAGTCCTCTACCAATACAAATCAGCACCTATTCTGTAGCTCAATTGCCTGAGACACTAAGATGTTAAGAGCTTTTGTAATGTTATTCAGGCAGCATGTGTCAGGTACAATATTTGGACTTCTGTCTTCCTGATTCAAAAGCCAGCTGTGTATCTATTATGTCATGTTGCTTCTCTGTCTTTTTCATTTCCCTCATGAAATCACAGTCATAAAGACTTGCCCATACTATAGTAAGTTTTTAGTAATAATTTGCTGATTAGATTATTGATAACCATTAGGAAAGCCAGCCATTCAAAAACTATTAAATATCTACTATATACAGAAGATAGAACTAGATGGTGAAAGATAAATTAGTACATAATCCCTGCCTTTTAGAAGTTTACATTTAAAAAAAAAAAAGATGAGATAAATACAAATGTGTGATGTCATAGTAATTTGTGAATTTAGTGAACTTGGTGTATATTGGAAGTAGATTATGTAGGAGTATCAGCACTGATATCAAATAGATAAAGACTAAGGCCAAATTTTCTAGTTCTTCCAAATATAACATAGGTAGTCTGAGGCTAAGGTGTTATGTTGATGTTGTTGCTATTGTCAACTTCCTTTAATTTGTGTTTACTTGTGGTTTTATTTCCCTTTTATATAATATTGTACATTGCCCTACAGTGTTGTCACCAAGAAATCCTTTTTTTTTTTTTTTTTTTTTCCTCCTGACACAGAGGTTTCAGGTAGAAAGAATAATGTTTAATTGGAACTTGGATTTTTTCCAACCCTTCAGTTTACCCTAAAGACTATGAGTAAAGCAGGTACTACCCTTTAAGTGTGTAATAATCACTTCTGGAGGCTCCAGGACTAGTGATTAAGGGATCTGAAGACAAATCAGATAACCTATTGATTCTCCCAGTAGAGGGCATTAAACTTACACTGATACAGTCTTAGATCTGATAAGGAGCCGGCTTTCACAGTCTCCCTCTACTGCAAATATGAAAGTGCTTATGTTTTATGAACTTAAATCTGTGAAGATGAACAAGACCATGTATTTGGTATTAAAATCAAAAGGGCTTAAGCATTTCCTCTCTAACCTTAAGTATTAAAATCTACCTTGGCAATCAATATCCTGAAATTCTTTAAGATTTTTCACATCTGAACATAAAGTGTCAAAACCAACAAAAGCCCTCCAGATTTTCTTTATGATTGTTAAGTAATAAGGCCCAGCAAATATCAAAGATACACCAGAACCCACCAGAGCTGGTATTCCTCCACCTATTGATAAACTTGACTGATAATCATGTAGAAACCAGAACAGTAGTGCTATTACTTCTAAAATATGCCTTTTGTTTTATGACCCAAACTTGTATTTCTGGAATGTAATACCTATTCAGTTCTTTCTTGTACGTGGCATTTTTGATTTGTTGAATTTTTTTTTTTTAAAGTGATCCCTACACTTTTAACTTGCATTGGAGGGAAAACAATCTACATAGGAAATTAAGGCTAATAAAAAATGATTCACTAACTTTGGAATTTTTTTTTAATTTTGAATTACATATATAAAAAGAACAAAATAGTCTTTGAGTTCACTTTTACTATTATTTCAATGTCTGGCAGTCAGTCAACAAAAATTTTTCAAATTCCCACTATATGACCAGAACTATATTTAGCATTGGGGCTACAAAGAAAGGCACATGGCAGTCCCTACCCTCAAGAAGTTTCCAATCTTATGAGGAACTGGAATAGAAGACATCTTGACCATTTCATACCATTACCATTCTTTTCCAACAGTTTTTGCCTTTTGCTTTGCACCTTGCTATAATCCAAAGATTTCTATTAGTGTTTTGTGCCTAATGTGCATGAAGAATTGTAATGAGATGTGAGTTTGGGACACCATAAAAGGACAGGGATAAATAAAGTAGGAAGAAAATCTACTGAGATCTTGTTAATGAGTGATTTTCAAGACAAAATACTTCACTTAGAATGGAAAACTACAAAAAGCAAAAAGAGAACAAGATAAACAGGGATCAAAGTAGAAAGAGGTTGGAGCTCCCCATCACTACCTCCTGTATCACAAAGGATGATGAATAAGGAAAAAGAAAGTAATAACACCACTGAAGAAGAAGGAGAAAATGCAGGATTCTTTTTAAAAAAATCAAAGTACCCAAAGAAACTTGAGAAAAAAGTATTAATAAATATAAATGAAGCTGAAAAATAGTACCATATGCTGTCACCTCTAAACTAAATAAGTAAATGCAATTTCAAATATAGAGGAAAATGGCAGAGGATCTCAGACATAGAAAGAAAATGTTTATTTTTATTACCTAATATGCAATTTAGATATTAAAAACTACAGTTGTCATCAGAAAGTATGGGCAAAACCTATTTGGAGGCAAAAATAGTCATTTTCACAAAGTTCAAGAAAATCAAAATCATTATTACCTGTAGAGGTTATGCTGAGATTATTACCACAGCCATTGACCAGTCATATCATATTTTCAAATGCCATTTTATTATGTTATTACTAAATCCACAGCAAATCTCACTTTCAATCACCTATCACTTAGGTTGAACAATTTAGCCCTGGTTTGTAGGGAAGAATTAGCTTTCTATGTCTTGCAGTCAGTATAACATGGAGAAACTTTATTTTAAGTTAACCTGATAGCTATTTAGGTTAGTCAAAGACAAAGTACTCTATGTCCTTTTAATTATAACTGTGCCATTCTCACTGCTATAGATAAAGTTGTGTCAGCACTTCTACTATTTTTAGGGGTTTATAACTCAGCTGTTAAAATTTGCTTTAGGCTGAAGCTTGGCATAAAAAGTCAGCCTAGAAGCAAAAAAAATTTTTTTAAATCAATATTAAAAAATACATTTGGTCACTTTTTATTTTAGAGGAGTGAATTTTTGCTAGCCTTATTAGTGAATGAAGGTGACGTCTAACTAGGTGGGAACAGTCAGAGTCTTCTGGGACAATTTCTGGTCACTTTTAACTTTGAGCAATTGGGAGGTGAGTTCAGGAGTAAATGGTCATTTTTTTCACTTAGTCTTATATTCCTAGTGCTTTTACTTAGGTTTATGGAAGCTGTTGGAGTGACTTTACAAGCTCTTTACAATCTCATTCCCAAATAAAGTCATCTAAAAAAGATTAGATATATTTTAGATTCACTGTTGAGGAATATATACAACATAGGATAGATTTGGGAAGGATAAGAGTCAACATTTCTAGATAGAGGCAGACTCTTGGGCCTTAAAATCATTTAGATCAGGAATATTTCAGAGATAGCCTAGGTTTTAGAATTCTAGATTCTTAGATCTTGGGACCTTGGGGATTATATAATTAGAGCCTTACCTCCTTTACAAATGAAGAAAGGAAGCACAGAGAAGCTTTGATGATGCACCTGGTGATATAATAACCAAATACAAGTCACAGAATTTTTTTAAAAAATAGATAAGGAAACCAAGGCCCAGAAAGGCTTAATTTTACTTGATCCAGATTACACAGTAATAGAGTCACATAATTAGGACTTAATTTAATGCTCTTTCCCCATCCTTGGCTTTGGATAGAGATAGTCTTTTGGTTCTGCTCCAATCCCACCATGGACCCATTAGTCTTTTCTATTCTCTCTCATATTCCCATAGTTAAACAACCTTTGATTTCTATATATAATACATATAATAGATACTTTCTTTTCTTCAAACTCCTATGCCCTATGATGGGCATTGTATGAGGAGCAAAATATTAGTTCCACCATTATTAATGATGCGATTTTATTGATATAAGTAATAGCCACTCAAGTGAATTGGGATAAGTCAAAGTAATAGATCAAAAAATTATGAAGAACCAACATATGGCTTGGCATTTGTTGCCTTGGTAAACCAAATAAAAACAGTGGATTTGTTGTAATTATTATTCCACTAAACAGAAATACCCACTACCAGAAATGTAGGCAGGGACATTAAATTAGTATTGAGGTCTAGTAGGGTAGTTGATCATTATGAGACATCATATAAATAGAAAAAGCACTGTCTGCTATCCAAATATCTCTGTTCAAATTCTGTTTCTTAATACTTACTACTTGTGTGATCTTGAATAAGTCACTTGCATGGGCTTTATTTTCCTCATTTGTGAAATGAAGGGTTTGGACATTGGATATATTCTGACATTGTTTCTAAGATCTCTGAATTTATGATCCTATATGCTATTCTATATTGTCTTCTAATTAGTTTTTGGTGAGTTTGTCTTTTTATCCAAGTAGATAGTAAACTTATGAGTGTAGGGATTGGGCTTTATATTCCTGTTGTATCTTTATCTTTGAAGTCACCCATGCTTTTTGGATTCAGTGCAAGGATACAAACAAAACAAATGTTCACTAAATATATGTTACTTGGTTGATTGATTTTGAAACTGAAGCACATTTTTGGTAGTTATATGGCTCCACATTTATTTTACAAATTCCTTAGGGCCTTGAACAGCAGTTCAAACATCTATAATTCTAAAAACAATCCACACACTTAAAATGTAAACATAAGGTATTATGATTGTGATTACTAAAATACATTTTTTGGAGATGCTAACAATAATGAGGATGATAATATTTTATTATAAAACACATTTATGCCAAAGGGCTTTTTTACATTGTTTTCTTACTAACATCCATTCAATTAAACTTAAACAACAATAGAAAAACTGAGAAACTGAAATAAGGAGCCATTTTTTATTACCTAATATGCAATTTAAGTATTAAAAGTTGAAAATATTATAAAAATTACAGTCAAAATCTATCTGAGGGAAAAAAGATACTTTCATAAGGTTCAAACAAATCATGTTATTACCTCTCGAGGTTATGATCAGAGTATTGCCACTGAATTTGACCAAACATATCATATTTTTAGGAGATGTTTTATTTAGACTATTACTAATTCTATCAACAATCTCAGTTTTTAATCACTTGACACTTGAGCTCATTATATCATTGAGTTGTAGAGAACGTGAACTCCTATTAGGCAGAGTCTGGAATTTTTAACCTCATTTTACAGATGAGTTTTGGAAATTTGCTTGAGGACTTATAGATATTCATTGATTATACAGGGACTGTAACTTACATCTCCCAAGTCTGGATAAATGGTAAGCTTTCTCCTTGTCATGAAATTGCACTTATTTAATTTCATCCATATATGTGCTGCTGGGTTAAGCACTTTAAAAATAGGTTAAAAAGATATAATCCATGAACTCAAGTTTATAAATCCAGAATCTTTCCTGGAAAGCTCCAAATTCATTATTAACTCATTCATTCTCACTTCATTCCTATGAGGTAGGTGGCAAGCATGCTTTCCATGTCATAAATCTCAGGTCCTCAGGTTGCCAAGTTAATTTATTACTGATTCACTTCAAGCCATGCTGCCTCTGGTAAAGGCAGGGCTTGAAGTGGGGGTGAGATAAGATAGGATGTCATTCCCCAGGGAAATAGATATATGGATTAAAGAACACCTTCATTTCACCCAGAATCTGAAGCTATCCCACTGAATTTTAGTCAACAGGCACAAATTTTGGGTCAATCATATGACTCATTTTCCTTCATTTCAAGCCCTAGTTTAAAAAAAAATTAAACAAACAAAAAAATAGTTTGTGACGAATCCAATGGTTCTTTTTTTTTTTTTTTTTTTTAAAGAAAATCAAAAATAGTCTGTGAATGAATTGTCTCACTAGTTTTTACTACCAGAGAAGTTTAAAACAGTACCTTGCCTTGGGGGCAGGAAACATATATACCTAGAGAGAAGGCAGCTAACTCATCTCAATAGCCTGGAGTGTGGTGTTCCACTTAGAAAACAGTATTATTGATTTTTCTCATTGGAAGAAAATGTGAAGGGTAAGGCGTTCTGAGTAGTGCACATTGATCCTATACTCATGTAAAAAGTGTCAGAAAAACATACATGCCTCAGAAAAAAAAATCCGACTCAGATTGTTCAGTGAAGATGTTGCAAATCAGATCTTAACTATGCACTGGCTTGTAAAAGGTCTACTTGTATATAGATAGCTGAGACGATGCAGAAGAGAGAAAGTAAACGTTGACATCACTATATTTTCTGTGACTACACTTCTCCAGTCTCATGCTTAATGTTTTAATTTTGAAAATTCTGTAAAATATATTGTAAGGATTAGGTAAAACTTTCCTTAATTAGAGTTTATTTTAATATCCAACTACACATTTACTCTCTAGATTTGAACTAACCCTTTCAGCTCTATTTCCCCAGGGAAATTAATAAAGGGTTTAAAGAATACCTGAATTTTACCCCACTTTAAATGTACACTGGTGGAGTGAATAAACATGAGGTGATGCTATTTCTTCTTATGAATATGAGATCTTTGAGATATATAATTAATTCAGACTTTAATATCCTGTAAAATGCATTAATTTTATGATTTAGAACAGTTTTTGGATTACATGTTGACTTTACAAAGAGAAAACAAGGAAAACCTTTCAGATTGTATGTCCTTTATGATGTTCATTGTGAGGCTTTTAAAAAATGGAACTAAAAGCAAATTGAGATTGGTAATAATTATTCAGATTGTAATTGAAATCTGCAACAGGGAGACACAAAACATTTTTAACATGAAGCCGATGCCTTCTGTCTTTAATGACGTGTCCTTTTTTTTTTTTTTTTTTTTTTCATCACAGTGGAAAGTTAGTGATGCATTGTGTCAATCTCAGATTTACTCTTCACATTCTGCAAATAGGAAAGTTTCCATTGGATCTCTCTGTCAAACTACTATCCCAATATTTGATTCTCATTTGAACTATGTGGCAAAGTATATTGCCTATTCATTCCAAAATGAATTTTGTATTCTTGAATCGTTTCCATGAAATTTTCCTTTCTACATTTCCTTTTCCATCCTTTATCTAATGGGATTATAGAATTTTTTTATTTTTTAAAGGACGAATAGCACAGCAGTAAGAATGTCTGATTAGACAATGTTAATAGAGGAGAGCTAAAATCTTGTTTGATGCAATCATCACTTTGCTAGAACAGGTGGACTAATCACTCATGGCATGAAGACAACACACTGACATTCCCTGCATGCTGCTTGTGTGAAATCTTGATTTTTAAATAATAATGATAAGAAGATAAATGGAGAAAGGACAGAAAGAGAGAGAGAGAGAGAGAAAGGGAGAGAGAGATAATGAGAGAGATTCTTTTTTTTAAAAAAAATATTCCACTCCCCCTTATTGTTGAGACAGGGCGGGGTCTGTTTGTTGTTGCAGCATTTCTAAATTAAAAAAAAAAAATTATCCTGGTCTTTAATCCCAGTCTTGGCTTGTTGCGCTTCAAATTGAAATATCCTGAACAGATGTAAAAACACATGTGAGCCACTGCTCACAAGCTGTGCAAAGCTTTGTTTCATCTGCTGATGATGTGAGCCTAAAGGAGATCTTTTTAAAATTTCATCACTATTCAAAAGGATAATTAATACGTACCCCCAGGCTTTGATTATGCTATACCCAGTGTGTACTGCTGGTACAAAAATAATGAGGCTCTCATCAGGCTCAATGAATCCTTGCAGCAAACATTCAGTTGCCATAAGAAATTTAAGATTCAGCTGAGGTACCATGTAGGTGGCTTAATCTAATTTTAATTTGTAACACAATACAATAGATAAGATCATTTGTTTGTAACCAGCACAGGCATTTTGTTTACATGAAACCCCAGTCACCATTCAGCAGATGGTCTTTTTAAAGGCTTAATTGAAGTTTTCTAATCTAACCTTTTTTCCCCCCATCTATTATGAGGGAGAAAATAAGACACACACACACACACACACACACACACACACACGCATCCCCAAAATAAGAAAGTCCAAGGAAAGAGGAAAAAAATATTCATTTTGGGTGAAACTTAGAGAATGAATGGAATGACTAGGCATTTACCTAACTAAGCAATCTGGGTAGAAGAAGAAAAGTCAGAGTTTAGAAAGCATCTGATCTTGGTGCTAAAACCACCAGCCTTCTACTCCCCCTTTATTTGTTTCTAGTATTGTACGGAGGCAAACAACAACCAGAAGACCAGGAGGCAGCTCCAACATTTCCCATTACATTGGACCTGCAAAATTAGCTACCAATTTCCCCAAATGCTCTCTCTTGCCAAGCCAATGCCCACTTCTTTTAGATTTATGTATTAACATTCAGTCCTGTCTGGGACCAGGGAGGATTTTCCCCTCCACTCTGTTTTACCCAAATGCCCCTCAAATTACTGCACTGACCACAATAGAGTCTGATCCCCTCCCCCCAATTGGATCTAGCCTACCTCTGGCAGCCTTCCAGCAATATGCAGTGAAAACAGCCCTTCGGAAACATTTAAATATGCATTTTCTCTGGGTATACCAAGAGTCTGATTTATTTCCCTCAAAAGGAAATATAGGTTTTGTTTTCTAAATACAGTACTCAGTAATACGCAAGATGCACAAATCAGAAATAGGACACAATGTCAGCTAGGCGGGTATCAATCATTGTGGGGAATTCTGGCATGTGGGCTTTACTCATATTTCTGAAAAAGGAAGCTTTGTTTCAGAGGACAAAGAATTGTCCATTGAAAGCAGAGATGGACTGTTTCTTGCACATACACAGAATACTTGGATGGGACAGCTTGATTCTCAATTATCTGAGTATAGATTATCTGCTTGGTGGATTAACTATGGAAAAATTTTAATCCTATATTAATGTCACCCTAGTCCAAAACATGATTTTCCTTCTTCTAATACTTCCCTGATACTAACTCTTATGCTCATCAGTTAACATGGGCTAAGAAAATGCAAACTAGTTTCAATACAGATAGCTATACAGATAGATAGATGCATAGGGATAAACACTTGATTAGAAAGATAAATTCATGGCAATAAAAATTTAAAAATTTTGATATATATTAAAAAACCAAATAAAAAATAATTTGTAGTTATACATGCTCTTATTTCCCTGTCTATTAAGCACTGATTTAATGCTATAAAACAGTGATCTTAGAGATGGGTTTTTAGAACAATATTGCCTATTATTGCTAGAAATCTCTAATACCTTCAAATGTTTCTTTAGAAAACCAGTACAACACAGTCGAAAGAGGTTAAAAGTAGTTTTCAGGAAACTAGGGTTCTAGTCCTAATTTAATTTTTAATTAAGAGACGCATCCTTAGGCAAGTATTGAATCTCAGTTTCCTCATGTGTAAATTGAAAGTGTTGGAGGAGATGATTACCCAAACTCCTTCAGGTTAAAAAATCCAGACCCATAGCAAGTACTTAATAAATGATTCTTGATAGGTTGGTGTACACTAGTTTTTTTTAAAGACAATTTAACCCTTTAATGGAAACAGACATTTAAAAAGACCAATAAACTTCATTTTCAAGCTCATATTAGAAGTGTCCTGAAACATTCATTTTTGATGTAACAAAAACAAGAATTTTAAGAATCAGAAGAAACTTTAGAAGCCATTTATTCCAATTCTTTTTTTTTTTTTTTTAACATAAAATAATAGGTCTTATAGGGCAGTTGAGCACTGGATTTGTAATGGGGAAGACTCATCATCATGAGTTCAAATCCAATTTCAGACACATAGTTATATGATCCTAAGTAAATTACTTAATCCTATTTGCCTCGATTTTCTCATCTGTAAAATGAGTTGGAGAAGGAAATGGCAAACCATTTCAGTATCTTTGCCAAGAAAATCTCAGAATGGAGTCATAAAGATACAATTGAAGTAACTGAATAATAGGATTTAAAACAAATATAGACTTTAGTGATTTTCTCAGATTCCTTATTTAAGAAAACTGATCTTCAGAAAGTAACTTACCCCAAATCATAAATTAAGTAAAACAGGAATCAAAGGCATCTCCTGATGCTAAGTCAGCATTTTTCCATGACAGGTGAGAGAATGAATCATGTTTGGACTATATCTACACATAATGTTCCATATTTTAAGAAAGATAAATTTATCAAAATGATGGGTACTTTGAAAATAGCCATGTAATAGTGCTTTGTTAATTAGTTCCTAATCCATTATTTTCCTTAACTCAAGTGATCATCATCAAAATAATAAGTTAACTGAAAAAAACTTGAAAAAAACCTTCATTTTATGTGTGTATGCAGGCCATTGAGAGAGAAAAAGAAATTAACTTTTATTTGCCATATTCATATAGAGATATTCCACAAATTATTGTTCATATAAAGCATATCCAGTATATACAAATTAGAATTTCTTTATAGACTATTGTTTTATGAACTAATTATAAAGAACATTGTATGTCAGACATAAGACAATAAAATAATGACTATTATCACACAGAAGAGACTACTATGAGAAAAATACATGAAGTAATTATAACTTTACTATGAAGTATATGTTTATATTGCATACCTATAGCAGCAGTTAGTGGGAAGAAAACTGGAATTCAGAGTCAACCTAGATCTAGATTTGAATAATCCAACATTACTTGCCATGGTGATCATAGGAAAATCATTTAATGTTTTTGATCATTAATTTCCTCATATGTAGAATAGAAATTTAATTCATTAAGTAAAAATTTATAAATTTATACCATTAGAAGCATTCTAAAATAGAAAAATAGCAAAAGAATATGAACAGCCAGTTTTCAAAGGAAGAAATCCAAGCCACCAACAAAATTATGAAAAAAAAACCCCTCACATTAAATTAGCAAAATTAAAGCATGAAAATTAATGTCCTTCTAAAGGTTCCATTGTATACCTGTATACCTGGCAAAAATAAGGAAACTGACTGATGTTCAATAATCTACAGGAAGAAAAAGTCTTAATCTTGCATTGTTGGTAGAGTTGTGAATTGTCTCAGCTATTCTGGAAAATAATCTGCAACTATGGCCCCAAAGTCAATGAACTATTCCATTCCTTTTGAAAAAATTCTACCAATAGCCCTAATTCATCAAAGACAGTAGAAAAGATGCCCAAATATACAAAAATATTTTATAATGACTCTTTTTTTTTTTTTTTGGTAGCAGACAAAAATAAAAACTAAGAGGATAATCAGTTATTGAGAAATAGTTAAACAAATTGTGGTATTTTAGAGTAATATAATATTGATGGAAAATTAATGCCATTCTAAGGTTCCACTTTATACTTATCATATTGGCAAAAATTCATTGTAAGAATGACAAAATGGACTGTTTCATAGAAAGCTAAGATCTCTATGAACTGAAGTAGAATGAGCAAAATCAGAAAAATTTATACAATCACAATGTTATAAACAAAAACAACTTGGAAAAGTTTTAGAACTTGGATCAATAAAATGATATGCCACACATTCAGAAGACTTGAATATGAAATGTACTGTCTCTTACCAGACAATTTATAGACTTAAAAGAGAATACAATTTACATTTTAGACATAGGCAATGTATGAATTTGTTTTACTGTACTATGTGCATTTGTTAGAAGGATTTTCATTTTCTTTTTCCTTTTTTATGGCAGAATGGGGGTAATGAGAGGGAGACAAAATTTAATGCTTATAAAAATAAGTATTAATAATGAGTAATATTAAATATGATATTATATTCATAATAAATAATATTATATATAATATTATAGACAATCTCCTGATTTCTAATTCAACACATTCTTCCATTTGAAGAAGATTCTTGAGACACATCCAAGTAACCTCCTTTATAGCATCTCCTATTTGGGTGATTTGTAATAGGAAGAACAGGTTGCTTCAAATGAGCAATACATAACATTTGTTTGTTGCCTATTTTCACTTTTTTTGGGGAGGATGCCTTATCTATCTATCTTTCTAATTTATCTCCTATAATCTATTATTATGAACTTGAACCTTTCTTTTCTTTTTTTAGTATTAGATTCTATGTCCTGAATTTGACAAACACTTTCATAGGTCACTCATAATATTGCTTTCTTCCCATTTTTTCTTCCTAAGGAATTTCCCTTATCTCCCCTCAGAAATAATTATGAGGAAAAAGATCTTTTATAGTAGAGACCTCCAATCTTTCACTGAGTTAAAAGAAACAAGAAACTCAGATTAGGAAGCAATCTGAAATGTCATCTAGTCTAACTCTTTACTTCCCCATCCCCTCCAAAGAAAAAGAAATTAGAGATATAGTATACTGCATTCAAATCCTGCCTCTGACACTACCCATGTAATCTTTGCCAATCACTTCTCCCTGAGTTTCATTTTCCTCATATGTAAATCAAGTCAGGGAGCCAACAAGTATCTATTAAATAACTTTTATGTGGCAGACATTATACTAAGCACTATATCCACAAGGAAAAGCAAAAAAGGCTCTATTCTCAAAGAGCTCAAAATGGAATAGGCAGGGTAGTGTCTAGATAATTATATAAAATAATATATATTCAAAACATGACAATAATCTCATAGGGAAGACACTAGAATTAAGGGAAGACATTGGGCAAAGTGTCTTGCAGAAGGTGGGGTTTTATTGGAGAAGTGAAGGAGGCTAAGAAATAGAAGCAAGGAAAGAGGACATTCAGACATGATGCATAGTCAGTTAAAAGTGAATTAAGTCAGGAAATATAATGTCTTCTGTGAGAAAGAATTAGGAGACAAGTGCCACTGTTTTGTAGAGTAGGGATAGGGAGGGATCCATAAATCTTTGATCCTATGAAATGCTTTTCCTGTGCCCACTGTAAAGAAAGCATTTACTAATTGTAGCAGAAAACTCACTCTCATGTGATGGTCCTTCTGACCTGTAACTTGCAGCAAGGAAGCTGAACTGAATTATTTAAATATTTTGTGTTATTTACCAAAACTTCTAGGAGAAGAACAACTTTCCTTACCCGGAGTTATAGCATACTAGTATACATTTTTTAGTCCCTATACAATAGTTTCTAGCTTCTTTTATTCTTTTCCTAGACTTACAAACTTCTTGTGGAAAAGCCCATTTGGAGAATAATATCACAGAAGTCATCTAATTTTAGCATTCTCAATTTAATGAAAGAAAGAAATGAGGAGATGAGAAGTGAAAAAACTTGATCACAGATACGCAAGTGTCAGAACTGAGATGTGATGCCAATTTTGTGGTTATGAAATTAATATTCTTTCTATTTCTCCCCAAATTGAATTTTCTTCAGTGTTTCACATATATTCTATATGTGGTATGATCTGAAGAAATGTTTATTGAATTCAATTGATTCTCTTGAGCAGCAAAATACTTAACTGATAGAGATAGGCTTCTGAGATCATATGTATATGCAGAAAGATAGCCAATGAGCTTCAATATATGAGTTCACATATTTAAGAACAAAAATTTCAAAGCAAATCATAAGATGATAGGCTAACATCTATTAGTTCTAAATCATTATGTCATTTTTAGATTACATTTTTACAGTGCATTGCTTTTCCCAGCATAAAATTGAACACTATTAGGAAAAAAAAAAATTAGGAAAAAAAAAAGAATCTGAATCTCGCACAAAATCAGGCTGCATAAACATTATGTAGGGTAAATTTTTGCTTTGTATATTATAATTTTGAAGTTTTAATTTATAAATATTATCTATTTTAAGCTCTGTAAGCTAGGGGATGATATTAGTTACATTTTTGGATGAAGAAATTGAGGTTCAGACATGTAAAGTTATATCTGGGTGTCATGCATTTAGTATCAAAGGAAGGAAGGGAGGTGATGGAGGGAATATGATTATTATGTCTAAGTGCTTTTAAAAATATTTTCTACCCCCAACCAAAAATTAAACTCGAAATACAAAAATTAAAAGGAGAAATCAATAAAATTGAAAGTAAAAAAACTATTGAATTAATAAATAAAACCAAGAGTTGGTTTTATGAAAAAGCCAATAAAATAGATAAACCTTTGGTAAATTTGATCAAAAAAAAGAAAGAGGAAAATCAAATTGATAGTCTTACAAATGAAAAGGGGGATCTTTCCACCAATGAAGAGGAAATTAGAGAAATAATAAGGAGTTACTTTGCCCAACTTTATGCCAATAAATTTGATAACTTAAGTGAAATGGATGACTTCCTCCAAAAATATAGGCTCCCTAGATTAACAGAGGAGGAGATAAATTGCTTAAATAGTCCCATTTCAGAAAAAGAAATAGAACAAGCTATTAATCAACTCCCCAGGAAAAAATCCCCAGGGCCAGATGGATTCACATGTGAATTCTACCAAACATTTAAAGAACAATTAACCCCAATGTTATATAAATTATTTGAAAAAATAGGGGATGAAGGAGTCCTACCAAATTCCTTTTATGACACAGACATGGTACTGATACCTAAACCTGGTAGATCGAAAACTGAGAAAGAAAATTATAGACCAATCTCTTTAATGAATATTGATGCTAAAATCTTAAATAAGATATTAGCAAAAAGACTTCAGAAAATCATCTCCAAGATAATACACTATGATCAAGTAGGATTTATTCCAGGAATGCAGGGCTGGTTTAATATTAGGAAAACTATTAATATAATTGACCATATTAATAATCAAATTAATAAGAACCATATGATCATCTCAATAGATGCAGAAAAAGCATTTGACAAAATCCAACATCCATTCCTACTAAAAACTCTTGAGAGTATAGGAATAAATGGATTATTCCTTAGAATAATCAGGAGTATATATTTAAGACCGTCAGTAAGCATAATATGCAATAGAAATAAACTGCAACCTTTCCCAGTAAGATCAGGAGTGAAACAAGGTTGCCCACTATCACCATTACTATTCAATATAGTACTAGAAACGCTAGCCTCGGCAATAAGAGCCGAGAAAGAGATTCAAGGAATTAGAGTAGGAAATGAGGAAATTAAACTATCACTTTTTGCAGATGACATGATGGTATACTTAGAGAACCCCAAAGACTCTGCTAAAAAGCTACTAGAAATAATTCAAAATTTCAGCAAAGTGGCAGGATACAAAATAAATCCACATAAATCCTCGGCATTTTTATATATCACTAACAAAATGCAACAGCAAGAGATACAAAGAGAAATTCCATTCCAAAAATATTTTCTGACTTTATTATTCACAACACCTGTGAGGAAGCCACAATTATGCTCTTTCAACAATTAATGATAATTAAACAAACAGTATAAGAGACTTGCCCAGAGTCCTATAGCTAGTAAGTATCTGTTTGAACTCGTGGCCAAAGAAACTGGTATCTTCAAATATATATTTTTTATTTCAATAATGATACATGAAATATTCTTTCACCTCAGAGTTCAATGGGCTACATTAACTTACTACTATTGAAAAATGACAGGTGCACATGAAAATATGCAATACCACTCCCTCTTTTTACTTATTCTGAGAAAAAGGTATTCTAAGCATTGAAAGCATAATAAAGGCATGGAAGTACATTCATCTCAGTATTCTGTTTGTGGCACTAAGACATATTTTGACTATTTCAGTGAACTTCAAAGGGTTAAAGATTTACCTCTAAACAACTTAGTTTGCTATTTGAAAGCTTTATTAATTGGTGGCTTTGTCATCCACCAATTAATCTTACTATAATCAATCAATCTCTAAGCAGAAGCCATATATAGATAGATAGATAGACATATTTATCTATCTATCTATATATGAGATATAGAAGAAAAATTCCGAAAGGGTCTTCTAAGTGTAGTTTTCTTAAGGTTCTATTTAATTGTTCCAAATGTACTGCTCTGGTATTCCACAATATTACTTTCTTAATTTATCTAACCAACCATAGATTTAAATATGGCAATGCTTCAAAACCAAGACTTAGAAACACTGATTACTTAATAAAAAAAGCAACTCTAGAACATCAGATTGCTTTGTTGTTGTTGTTGTTTGTCCTTCATTTTTGAAGAAGACCATGGCAGCAGACAAGTGATTTCTTGAAATAAAAGTGAACAGGATTTAAGTGAGGGAGGTCACCTGCTTCACTTTCCCCTCCAGAGCTATTTGGGTTCAATGGGAAGATATAGATCAGGACAATTGGAATTGGCCCTGGGTGCAATGGGAGATCTTGGCCTTTTAAAACTAAGGTCTTCAATAGATAACAGTTTGACTGAGGCAGCACCTATTTAGTGAGTAAGGTTAGTGGCTATTGAGGCCTACATAGACTTCTTTCATCTAGTCCAAAAAAGAAAAAAAAAATCTGGGAGGGGAAGACCCTCAGGGTTTCTGGCCCAAACAGAAATGATTGTGTGAAAAATAATCTTTAGTTCCTTATTGCCACACTCTTCTCTCTACAAACTGGCTCAGCTTTACAATTCATGATGAGATAATGTTAAAAGGAATTATAATAGCCCCTTTTGATTTAATGCTTCCAAATTTGGTGAAAGAAATTGCATAATAAGGTTTTGTAAACTATAATCTGGTAGGTTATAGATTAGCTATGAATAGGGTAATGAAGGATTGATATAGCTTTACTTCAATTAGTTAGAAAAGTGTAAACTTTTTTTTACCAACAAATGGTGAGGTAAAACAAAGGGTTAGGGTGTAATGCCGAAAAACTGAGACAAGATAGAGATTGGAGAGTTTTTAATGTTTTATTAATTGGAGAGTATAATTGACTGAACAGGACTCTTGTCTCAAAGTATCCAGTGTTGAATGGTAGAATCCCAAGTCCTCTTATACCTTTCTGAACAAAGAAAGAGAAAAAGAGCACAAAGGGTTTTACAGAACCATTTGGTTCTGTCAGGATGGGGAGGAGGCTATAAATTCTTACTAAAAGCCAGAGTCAGAATGTTTGAATAAACAGAAGTAAAGATGTCAATGAGGTATCCGGGATAGTCTTATCTTTTGGAATATTTTAGCGGGGCAGTATCATAAATTCTTGAGGGCAGAAGGAGTTAGGAAGCCAGGAAGTCTGATTTCCTCCTCATCTTGAGCCTCACATTGACAATTTACAACATTAGAGCAAATGGTCCTCAGTCTTACTGAACCAGAGGGGGGTTTACAACTAAGGGGATTGAGGCAGAACAGTTAAGGAAACTGAGGTAGAACAATTCAGGGAAACTCAGTCAGGACAATAAGGGAAAGGGAGGGAGAACCAATTAGGGAAACTGAGTCAGGACAGTTAAAGAGAACTGTAGCACAACAAGGAATGGGATTAGGATTACAACAAAGGAGATCTGAAGTTTCTGTGGGCTGCACTCCCCTGACTGCTGCTGTTATAATGGACAGGAGCTATGCTCTCAAAATTCAACTTTTAATTATGGTGGTCCTTGCTCCACACAATTGCTATTTATTCACTCTGAATCAATCATGATGAAACAAAGACCAATTGGGGATTGGCCACAAACAACAAATGACAACAATGACCTTAGCCAATCATAGAGAGTCACAGTGATTTGGGTTTGAGGCATGGCCCTTATAAAAGAAATCTATCCCATAAATTCCAAGATATTAAAGGGGGGTTCTGTGATTTAAAGAGCATCTGCAGGTACAGGGACAGGGGAAAGAAGAAGGGAAGGAATACAGGAATGGAGAAAGAAAAAGAAGTAAGAAAAAGGAGAAAGAAAAGGAATGAAGCAAGAGAAGTAAAGAAGAGAAAGAATTTCCCAACTGACCATTTCTAGTTGGGACTCCAATGGTGCAGCTCTGTTAGTTAAGTAAATTTCCATTTGTTAACTATTAAGACAGTCCATTACTATCAAATTGCAAACTGATTCTAAATATTAGAGTAGCTAGTATTGAACTTATAATACAACAATTAGCAATCATATTCAGAATTGCATTGAAGGGTCCCAGGGAAGAGGGAGAAGAGAAATGCTAAGAATGGTGAGTGGATAGTTTTCTTTCTTTGAATAGAAAAAGAAGAAGCCCCAAATCCTAGGAAGGATTAAAAAACAAATTGTCTATATCCCAAAGAGATCTGGGTGACAATATGTAAACAACTCTATAAAAAAAAGATAACTGCAGGATAAATTCAAGGTAATCTGAAGGAAGATGATAAGGTCAAAAAGAGATAGCCCAAGATACAAGAAATTCCTGTTTTAGGAGAGGTTAAAGGAGATAACTTGAGACAAATAATTAATAGAATTTTAGAAATTCTTGTCTTATTTACAAATCTCTCTGGAACCTCTTGGATAACGTCTCTGTGCAAACATTGTTTTATGACCCTGGTATGTATAAAAGGAATTTCTAAAAATGTAATCCTCACACTCAGTTTATCCTTGCCTTGTGCCCGCCAACTTGTTCTGGCGTCCCGGTCCTTGCCAGGCAGTTTGGCCTTTCTTTGGCTTGTCTATCCCTTTACTTTCAATAAAGACTTTGTTTTAATACAGCATTGATAGCGAATTCATTCGCTATCCATACCTGCCCTTGGTTACTTTGGGGAAGGAGAAAGAGGTAATCAGACAACCAGAAAAAGAGCTGATTCATCTGGGCTTAAAGCCTCAATTTCTCCTCATCAGAAGACACTAAGACTAAGAAGGAAGGAATTAACACTTCCTAGGTGAAATGGAACTTATACATTTTGGTATATATGCCTGCATATTTGTACATGTATGTGTATGTGTGTCAGAGAGAAAGAGAGAGAGAGAGAGAGAGAGAGAGAGAGAGAGAGAGAGAGAGAGAGAGAGAGAGAAGCTTTAAAACTTAAGCAAGGAATTTGCACTAAAAATATAATATATATTTTGCACTGTCTTTTATCATCCTCTAATGTTGCTAATTGAGATATGATTATATATTATAATAATTCATATTTATATAGTGATTTCTTCACAATATCCCCTAAGGTAAATACTGAAAACATTATTATTTTCATTTTATAGATGAGAAAAACCAAGATTTCAGAGATGCAAAATTACTTTTTCACACCTATAGTGCTATTAAACTTGGATCTTTGACCTTTCACTTGGTACAAGACAAAGCTTTTTCTACTATGCTACATTGATTTTTTGGAATAAAGTGAAGTGTGAATCAATTTCTAGGTCCATTTCTATAACTTGAAATTTGATGTCACAAAATAGTTCCATATTCTCAATCATTATATGCCATGGAATTTGGCATAAATTAGTTTGTTTTAGACCTCTTTTAAAGGAATTTACTATTGGAAATACTAAAAAAAGAATTCATCATAACAATGATTTACAGAAATCCTTTATATCAAATGAAGATGATTACCCTTTTACTTATCAAAACTTACACATATAAATGAAGCTAGTCACTTTTCCTCTCATCTTTTTCAGAATTTTTTCTCCCATACTATTCCGGTTTCTAATCTATAACCTTCCTCTGTAGTCTGATTCCCCCATTGCTGTCTACAAACATTCCTCTCTTTTAAAAAATAAACCTTCCTCTGTAGTCTGATTCCCCCATTGTAATTGCATAAATCATAATTTGTCTTTCTCTTGGAGTTTTTTCTCTTATATTTCTTTATTATTCCCTATTATGGAAAAATCTCTCATTCTCTTAAACACTCTGCAATCTGATTTACGTTGACATCATTCAATTGAAACCATTCTCTCCTGATCTTTTAACAGCCAAATTGAATGGCCTTTTCTCCTTTCTCAACTTTCTTTCCATCTTTGCATTATTTGATATTGTTGAACATCTTCTCCAAGATAGCATCTCTTCTCTAGGTTTCTTGACACATTGTTTTCTTCTTTCCCTCCGACCTATGGGACTATTCCTTCTTAGTCACCTTTGTTGGATTTCTGTCTGTTCTATATGTACTAACTGTGAGTGTCCCAGAAGGGTCTGCCTTGGACTCTGTACTTTCTCCCCCATCTATAGTTTGTGATCTCTTTAGCTCCCATGAGTTCAATTACTGTCTTTATATATTTGATTCCCAAATATGTATATATACCCTTATTATTTTTTGAGTTCCAGTATTATATCACTATCTTTTCAATAGTTTGAATTAGATGTCCTATAAGTATATGAAACTTGAAATATTTAAAATAAAATTAATATTTCCCCCTCAAACTCTCTTTTCTTCTCTATACTATAAGGATAGCATCATGCTCTTATTCTCAAGTCTATAACTTCAATTCCTTTATCACTTCCCCTACCTGTAAAATTGATTGCCAAATATGTCATGTTTATTGTCACAACATTTCTAACTTTAATCTAATTCTTTATATTTATAGAGGTGCCAAAAATACTATTATGAATATTTTGACATACATAGGGCCATTTTTAACCCCTGGATCACTTTTAGTGGTGGCTTGCATTCTTGCAAATTTGATTTGAAAAATAAGTTGTTTTTTTTGTTTTTTTTTTTTTTTATCAGGGACACTTCCCATATCGTTTCTCAGCTTTCTGATTTCCTTTTAATCATGGGTACATTAGTTTTGTTTCTATAAACCCTTTTAAATTTAACATAAGCAAAGTTATCTATTTGCATTTTGTAATGTTCTCTATTTCTGTTTTTTTGTCATAAATTCTTCCTTTTCCATGTGTCTGACAAGTAGATCATTCCTTGCTCTTATAACATGCTTATTATAGGCATAGTGTGTACATTTAAGTAATGTGCTTATATTATTCAAAATGCTTATTTTTTATGTCTAAATCATGCACCAGTTTTGACCTTATCTTTGTATATAGTGTAAAATGTTAGTCTATACCTCATTTGTATCCTACTGTTTTCTAGTTTTCCTGTCAGTTTTTGTCAAATAGAGAGTTCTTATTCACAAAACTGGAGTCTCTAGGTTAATCAAATTACTGTGTCTCATATACCTGATCTTCTCCACTAATCTCCATCACTCCACTTTTTATCTTTACTTATTTATTCATTCATTTGTTTGCTTATTTATTTATTTTTTGCTGAGGCAATTGGGGCTGAGTGACTTGCCCAGGGCCACATAGCCAGGAAGTGTCTGAGGGCAGATTTGAACTCAGATCCTCCTGACTTCAGGGCTGGTGCTATATCCACTACACTAACTAGCTGCTCCTCATCACTCTACTTTTTAGCCAGTACCAGATGTTTTGATAATTACTGCTTTATAATAAAGTTTGAGATCTAGGAAAGCCAGGCCCATATTCTTTCACATTGTGTGTGTGTGTGTGTGTGTGCTTCTTTGATATTCTTGATCTTTAGTTTTCTAGATGAATTTTAATACTGTTTTAGCTATTTAAAATAATTTAATTTATATAGCACTGAATAAGTAGCTTAATTTAGGTAGAATTTTGATTTATCTTATGTTACTTCAGCCTACTCATGAGCAAATATTTTTTCCAGTTGTTTAGATTTAGCTTTTATTTGTATAAGAAGTGTTTTGTGATTGTATTCATATAGTTCTTGGGTTTGTCTTGGCAAGTAGACTCCCAAATATTTTATATCATCTACAGTTATTTTAAATGGAATTTCTCTTTCTATCTCATATGCACTTACTTTTATGCTATCTTCCTTAGTGAAAGGAGAAAGTAGAATTTATGGAAAGATAAGGAATAGGAGCTTCTAGAAGGAATAGGTCTAAGGACTTATTGTGAGATTTTGTGATTTCTTTCCCTGTAGGCTAAATCCTTCAGGTTTTCTCTGTACTTGAAATTTGCCTGATTACTTAGCCTCTTGTATTCTCATATTGTCTCTATAGGAAACTCCCATATTTTCATCTTGATGAACCAAATTTTATAATATTTATTAAATATTCTACTGTGTAGTAATGATATTGTTGGAAAATAAAAAGGTGTAGAAGACATGGCAGCCACTCCCAAAGAGCTTAAAGACTTATCAAGAAGATAAAACTTCCTTTCTATTTAAAGAACATTTATCATGTAACTACCAGATTTGAAGCACTATAATATGTCTTAGAGATTTATACAGTAAATAAAATTATTTATGGAGGAAAGAAGAGCAGTAACAATTAAAGAATCAGTAGAAGGTAGTATTTGAACTGAGTCTTGAAGGGAATTAGGGCTTTTAAGAGATGGGAGTAGAAAGAGAGCTCTGGAGGCTCTGAGGCAAGAGACTGCCTGTGCAAAGGTTTGAAGATGGGAAATAGATATTTAATTAAACAAAATCAATAAATAACTATGAATCTAAAATATTAACTTGGTCACAACAAAATGTAAATAGGTGCAAAGTACATCCCACGCCCTTGCCTATTGATTCTTCTTTTTCTCTAGATATATTCCTATCCTCATTTTTCTGACTTCTAAATTTACTACTTTTTGCAGAATCTTAGTACTTATCAGGCTCTGGTTCCCATATTCATGAAAGTGAAAGTGCCCTTTCTTATAGTACTTGTTTAATTTTGGAAAAAAAATCATTTAAACTCAGTGGTCCTAGATTTTGTGTGTGTGATTGTTTTCAGAATGAGTTAATCCCAATTGCCTCTCAAAAAAAAAGGCAACCCCACAAAAAAAAAAAATGAAATAGTTGAGAATCCATGACCTCTGGCATTCCTACTTAATATGGATATGCCATTTGGCTTACTGATACCCAATCTAGTGTTCTGTGCTTTATATCACAGCATTCCTATAGAAAGGAATAGTATAGGGATCTTTGACTTCTGGTGAAGCTCCAGTGTGATATGTTATTTAATCATTGCTCTGAGGGAATGTGAAAAAGGATAGTAAGGGAAGGCAGGACATTTAGAGTCACATGGGAAATAAGAGCATAGGAAGCTTAAAACTTGTGTGTAAAGATGAAATGAAATAACATATATGAAGCACTTAGTTAAAACTTAAAGCACAAGCAACATCTCTTCTTATATTATTATTGTTACTGTTGTTGTTGTTGTTATATTATTTTGGAATCCAAATAATGGCTTGAGTGTTCCTTGAAATCATCTCTTGAATCTCTAACAGAGCTTTTACTCTTGCCAAATCTGCAAACACAGATTTGGAGTGGATTCCATTAATACAATGTACAAATAATCGAAAACAAACAATCAGAAAGATGTGAGAGAGAGAGAGAGAGAGAGAGAGAGAGAGAGAGAGAGAGAGAGAGTTTGTGTGTGTGTGTGTGTGTGTGTGTGTGTGTGTGTGTGTGAACTTTCTGAAAGGGCAAAAATTTTAAAATTGCCTTGTAGCTATGTGGTCCCATCTGAGTGAATAATGCTCTGATTTGGTTTCAGATTTGACATCCAGATTCCCATTTTGTAGTCGATCTCATTTGCTTCTTCCAAACAAAAGAGCCACCCCTTGCTCTCCCTCCTCTTACTTCTCCCCCCTCCCAACTTCTTTCTTTGAATAAGGTAAATGATCAAACTGGAATCCAGGGTTAATGAGTGCCAATCACAGCTCCAGCCCCTTCCCAGACTTGGCAACAAGTTCCTTGAGCCTTAGCAAACAATTATCATTCAGCTACTGTAAAAATTGATTCTTGGGTTGACGAGAACATCCTCCCTCGGCTGGTAAGGTCCTGCCATGGGAAGCAATTACTGCAAGATGCCAGCTGACAGACTCATTCCGTGGAAAGTCAGCTTGTCTTGATCCTCAGGCACTCTCTAGGCAAATTGTATCCTCACACTCATCTCAAACCTCTTACGAACTGTTGGCTTCTATCAGGAAAAATGGATTGTTCCCTTTGTTTCTGTGGCATGTGATAGAATAAAACTGGACACCCTGCCTGCACAATAAGGAGATTTAATTTCAAATTTCTAACACTGAAATGCTGCAGTATGATAAAGAAAAAGCAGCGCATGGAGCAATGAAGATTGCTGCTTGCCTAGGGAACATTAAGAGAACGCAGCTAGTATGACATTTTTTTTTGTAGTAGACCCAAATTCCATTAGTAAAAGCCTGTCTCAAGTGATCATAATTTTCATTTCCCCCTTAATTTCCTAATGGGTTGCACTATCCCTTTCATTTTATGCCTTCTGACACCTCGGCCTTTCCTTCTTTTCCTTTAATTCTTTATTTTTTTCAAACTATTAACAGAAAGTCTTTTTATGTGCCAAAGTGGGCAAGAAAAAACAAAAACAAAAACTTGAGATGGTCTCTATAATTGCTCTCTATGCAACTCCATTTAAAATCTGATTGGGATTTTGTTAACCATTGAAGAAAACTTGCCATTAGAGAGGGACATTAGAATACCAATGGAAAGCTGTTAGACTTTAGTCGAAGATAACTAAAGTGAAGTTATGGTAAAAATAAATCACTGTCAGATTACAGACTTTCTCCTTTCCTGTTGCCTAAAAGCAACTCAGATCTCCACATGATTCCATCCTGATATAAAAGCTGTGTTTCACATAGAAAGGCATTAGAGCTACACATGACCAACATATGATTACAACCTAACCTATTTCTCTTTGTGTAGAGAAATTGATGTTTTTTTGAATCTTTTTCAAATTATAAGGGACTTCAGATCAAAACATCAAAAAAGAATCCTAGGATTTTGTAGGTTTCTCTTCTCTCTCTTTCTCTGTCTGTGTCTCTCTCTGTTTGTCTTTCTATCTCTGTCTCTGTCTCACACACACAAAAAGTATCGATTACATTACATACACAAGCCTTTTCTGACTTCTATGCTGATCCTGAAATAGAGACCACGCAATTATTCCACATCATATGTGCAATAATTGAAAAAAATTGACCTTAGATTTAATAAATATTTACCTCATTATTTTATTGTAGGGATAGTGTTATAATGGTTAGAGGCTTAACTTTGGATAAGACTTGGCTTTAAGTTCTTTCTACTTCTGACACATGCCAACCATGTGATTTTAGAAAATCATTTTACCTGTGCTCCCTAAGAAACTCTCTTCTAAGTTGCTCTGACTTAGTACAGAGAGTTTAAATCCTGGCAGTTTTGCAAATTAATAATATCACAGTCTTCTTTGTATAAACAATAGCATTAATCATAATCAATTCTTTATGGAGAACATAACTTGAACAGACATTTCTTTTGTCAATCAGGCAATACAAAGCAAGCTCTCTGAGGGCTAAGGGCTATTTCATTTTTGCCTTTGTATTTCTAGCAAATACAAATAGTAGGCATTTAATAAATACTTGACAAATACTTGACAAAAATACTTGACAACACTATAGAGGAAAGACCACTGGATTAGAAAAGGGAGTGAGGTCAACAAATATTTATTAAATGCTCTCTATGTGCTAGGCATTATTCTGCTTTAATCCTCAACTGTGAAGGTTGTTTTTCATATAATCTCTATTTTACTGTTGAAGTTAACAGAGCTTAAGGAATTTTCTTGTGGTCACACAGCTAGTAGGTGTCTGAGGCTGGATTTGAACTCAGGTCTTTTTGATTTTAGGCCCAGCACTGTCTCTGTTATTTTACTTAGCTTCCTAGGAACCAGATGATCAGATCATTTTCAAACTTGCTGCTTTTATGATCATGGACAAGTCAAGAATATTTCTGGGCTCAAATGAGTATGTTAATATACTCCCTGCCTGCTCATATGATTTTATTTATCACAATATAACATGACTCCCATACTTAACAATTTAATCCTGACCTCACATTTTTTCCTTACCTGTTTATTTCTTCCAGTCTGCAGAAAATCGACTCGTGGATGTCAAAGAAAAGGCTATTTTATTTTGTTCTTGTACTTTGACAATTAGTATAGTGCCTGACACATAGAAGGTGCTTAACAAATATTTCATTGACTAATATGAAACTCAAACAACACAAAGTTCTTTGGAAGTTCTTTGGAAACTATGTTCTGCCAAGTCTTATTCCAGTTTTAAATTCTATGATTTTATTCTATGGTAGACAAAATGCTATGAAGGTTGATAGATGAACAAATGAGTGAATGAAAAAGCTTTTATTAAGTGATCACTGTGTGCACAGCACTTTGCTAAGTATTGGGATCCAAACAGCAATGTGAGAGTCTTTGTTTTCAAAAATCTTACTCTACAATAAGGGAGAGACAATTCTGTATGTTGGAGAAACACAGTGGTCTTTAAGATATAGAAAGGGAGGTATTTCCTTTGATAATATCATTTCTATTTCTGATGTTGAAATATTTGATTTTAACAATGACTTTGGTGGCCAAAGAAGTGTCTTTTGGAAACAGTTTCCAGGTCTCTTCTTTACAACTGCTGATCCCTTTCATTGTGTCTATGGGGGCCAGGCTAGAGGAAGGACTGCGGATCTTTGGAATTTTGCCATTCCCAGAGGGCTCTTGGTCTCAGGGCTCTGGGTTGCCTCTAATGGGGTCTGAGGGAATAAACCTGACATTACAAAAACCAAATACAATAGGACTTCAGGGAAGAAGAAGTTAAATCTGAAAAGGATTAGATGAGAAGCTATCTGCCACATTTTCTAACTTCATTTTACATTTTCTTTCTCTACTTTGCTTTCACATTATTTCATTATACTATTAAGAAACTATATTATCCTATTAATGGTTTTAACATAGGATTCAAAAGTTCTACACCTCTAATTGTGGTTCTTGATATCTTAATCAACATTATCTCTCTGTTCCCCTATAACCAAACTCCCTTCCTTCTTTTCTAGTTTTCTTATTCTCTTTACCCTAGTCTTCCCCACCATGAATTCTGAAATACAGGAATGGTAGCCTCCTTGCTGTTCTTTATATGAGACTCTCAACTCCAGGCATTTTCTTTTTTCTGCACCCTGTGCCTGAAACCTTCTTTCTTCATCTCTACCCTCTAGCTTTCCTGGTTTGCTTCAAGTGCCAGCAAAATCCTCTACTTTTGGAAGAAAGCCTTCTCAATCCCAATGCTAGAATCTTCTCTCTGAATTATATCCAATTTATTCTGTCCATAACTAGTTTATACATAATTATTTGCATGGCTCCCCCACTAAACTATAAACTCTTTGGGGCAGAGACTTTCTTTTGTCTGTTTTTATATTTCTAACATTTAGCACAGTAGCTAGCATATAGTAGGCATTAATTACATCCTTGTTTCCTTCCCCTTGCATAATTTTAGAATCTACAAAGAATGGTGGAAAGATGATGAGGACAATCTTGAATTATGAATCAACATAAAGTAAATTATGGTTCTGATTCCTAGAATTCAGACAAGGCAGTTAATAGAAGTAAGGAAACAAACTGATGGGATACATAAGAATTAACCAAAGATGAAAAAATGATCATTTTACACATTTTTTGTAATTATTATCAGTACTCAGGCATTGTGATATAGTACAATAGACATTAGCCTTAAAATCAGGAGAAATCTTTGCTTAGAGTCTAGCTGTGATGATTTATAGTTATGTGACTTTAGGCAGGACATTTAAATTGTTTGGGATTTCTTTCTTTTCTTATTTTATTTTAATTTATTGGATAAAACAAGTATTTCTATAACAGTATAATAAAAAGACAATTGCACATGAAACTGCAAATTTATTATATAAAACTTGTTATTCCTTTTAAATACATAACCAAGTTATTATGTAAATTTCTTTTTTTTTTCTCCCTTCCCACCCCACTTCCTAGACATAAAAGTTTATTTTATCATTTGCAAAATAATATATTTGTTCTCATTATCCTTGCAAGGAAATTACATGCCAAACTTTAGATTGCTCATATAAATGTGAATTGAACATCTGTGAAATGTAGATCAATATGTATGTCTTTTGTTTAATATAGAGTTTCAAATACATCATCTCACATGCTAAATGTTTGTTGGATTAAAAGTAAAGTATCTCAAAAACAATCCTGTCATTTAGCCAGGGCCAGTACCATCATGTCCATTAAAAAAAAAAAAAAAGTGAATCTATGATTTCATTAGCATAGAGAATTTCCCATAAGGAATATCTTCTGTCAAAGGAGATCAACTTCTGTTCTGAAACTTAGTGTCATAAAGTTGCTTGGGATACCAGGAGGTTAAGTGACTTGCTTAGAGTCATGGAGACAGAATGTGTCAGGGGTGAGACTTGAATGCAGTTCTTCTTGCCTCTAGGTCACTTCTCTGTCCCTCAGACCATAAGGCCTCATCTCTATTTTAAAGGTGAGGAAATTGACAGAGAGGTAATCCTATATTGGAAATTATTGAACAGCCATCAATGCATACACAACATATTTTTAAGTTATTAACTTCATTATTAAAATTTTCTCCATCAATTTAAGTCTAGGCAATCAATAAAGAAACTTGCTAATTTCCAAGGTATAAATGCTTATAAAGAAAATTTAACTGTTGCTGTTGAAGCAGGTTTGAGCTGGCTCCAGTATACCCTTTCTATAAACAAGAAATTTTTGTTGTAAACTAAGAGCTGCTAGTGCATCCACAAGATCATGTGGCTTCTCTGACTTTCAGAGGAGTTTTAAGTTTTGTAGAAGGTGGTAGATGAGACTTAAGTAGGTATTGGGATAGTGGCATTGATGCGGGCAGTGGCCCCTTTAAGATTCCTTTCTGATCTCCAACCCCCATGACTGACCTTTGATTTACAAGATCTGGTCAAAACCACCCTTTTATATTTCAAAGGGAGAGATCTGGATCTGAGCTAATTTGGGCTCTACCCAGCCCCCATTCTAATGATCTGCTCAGGTTTCCCAACCCCCAGCTGGCAGGTTCTGGCCCTCCAGGAATCAACCTGGGACTCCACCCATATGCCCCTTCAAGCAAATAAAAGAGCCAAGCTGGAATCATCTTGGGGCAGAGAGTTGTAACATGCAAGCACCATGCTTTGCATCACAGACTCTCTGTCCGCCACTTTTGGTGTATTTCTTCCTCTATCTAATAACTTTTACTAACCAGACTTTAACCTTACTTCCAAACCCTACAATAAACCTTTTTTTTTTTTTTTTTTTTTTTTTTTTTTTAATCAATCTAGGTAAATTCATTTACAGAGGACTCTCACAGCCCCTAGACTTCATTTAACTTTGTATCCTTGCGCCAAATCCAAAGGGGTTGCAGGAGAGCTCCATTTGACTCCCTGTACCCCGAACCTGCCACTAGACCTCAATTAATCCTAATTTTATTTAGGTATACCTTATTTAGACCGCATCATTTGGCTAGACCTCATCAGCATGAAATATACGTTTTTTGATTGTCAAATTGTGATATAGTTAGAAATGAGGACAGGTAAAGAAGACTGATTCATAAAGCAATAGGAAGTTAGTGGAGGAATATGAGAAAAGTGGAAGAAGAATGGTGATATCAGAATGATGCTTAAGAAGGATGATTGCTGTGCTTGTGTGTAAGAGCCTTGGAAAAAACCAGAAAGACCAAAGTAAATAGTAAAAAAGAAAACAAGAAGGATTTTCTAACATGGCAGATAAGGCCCCCATACAATGATTGGATTAAAGCTGTGGTTGTTGTAATGCAGAGAAACTGAGACAGGATAGAGATTAGATAATTATAACTAATTTATTGGAAAGTTTTATTAAGTGACTGGATTGGACTCTCATCTCCAAGTAACCAGTATTGAATGTGGGATCCCAGAGATTCTTTTAGTGATTGGGAAGAACAATGACAGGATGGGGGAGGCAGAGTGAGCACCTGATATTCAGATAAGATGGGAAGGCCAGGAGTCAAGATAGAAGGTCTTTCTCCTTATCTTGATTAAACATTTACAGTTTATAACCTTAGAGTAGCAAGCTCTAAGTTAGGAGTGGAGATGTTGCAACCAGGCAGAACAATTCAGGGAAATTGAGGTAGAACAATTAAGGGAAACTGAGATAGAACAATCAAGAGAAATTGTGGCATAACAGTTATGAACAAGAACTAAGTGTAAGAGGAGGAGGAGTATTTCAGAGGAAAAATGTCAGGATTTAATGACAGTTTCCATAAGCAAAGAAATGAGATTAACATGATTGGAAGATTATGAGTCTTAGAGAATTTTAGATTAGCTAAAGTCCATTAGACATAAACAATTAAGGAAATAAGCATTTAAGGGGGAAGACAAACAGCAATGTCTGATATTTGAGGTGACTATGGATATCAAAAGTGTATATATCATATAAATAGGAAGAAATATGGTATTAATATGAATGTGAAACCTGGACAGGTATGTTATTCTAAAGCCATATCTACATAGTGTATGTGGTAAAGAAAAACAAGTGAGCGAGTCAGTTATCTCAGAAAGTGAAGTTAGATCACAGCTTCTTGATTTTTGTGTGTGTGTCATGAACTCCTTTTGGAAGTTTAAGGAAGTCTATGGACCTGACCTCAGAATGATAATTTTAGAACATAAAATATATAAGATTCTAAGCAAATTAATTACATACATTAAAATGTATGTATGTATGTATTATCTATCTTGTTCATCCTTATTTTCAAAGAGGATCAATGACAAAACTAGGATAACATCTTGACTAGAGTGTGAATTGGATTTGAGTGAGGCAGAATCACTCAAAGATTCATTCTCTCTTTCAGATCACCTAAGTCAGTGGCAAGATAAAAATTAAGATGATGGCGATGGCCAGGGATACAGAGGGTGACTTTGGAATATTCAATGTCTAACCAATCTCTAAATGTTCCACAGTATCTGTTTCATCTGCCTTGATAAGTAGCACAAATTGTTCTTATACTCCCATTCTATGAAAAGTCTTCATTTGCTTGGGACAGATATCCCTCTAAGTCACCAACAAGTTTGAGGACTGTCAGTTACCCCCAACCTGATTTGGCCCAAATGCTTATATGGTTATGTATATATATGTGTGCTTCCCATGCTATAGCCATAGGTGAGAATTAGATGAGATGTGGACACAAAAGTGGATAAACAGCCCTGAAAAGTTCCTCATACCAGAGATGCTAATTCTTATTGAGCACCCCATACACTCTATCATCCATCTGTCTATGTATCTATGTATCAATCTATTATCTATTGGCAAAAGAAAAAAGTTTAAGGACTATTAATTAAGAGTGTTTGGATTAGATGAAGAAGATTTTCATTTCTGATAATTGATTTGATCATGGATTATGGTTTTTAGAACTGGGGCAGGGAAAGAGAGAGAAAACATCAGATTGAACTGGAATGATATAATGTCTCAGTTGGCTAATGAAAAAAAATGTATGAAACAAAAGGATTGGCTGGGGAAGGATTTCAATTTTGCTTATCTTTTGCAGCATTTTTCAGTTATATCACTTAAAAATTTAAATACTGAACAGTATCTATATTCAAAATTGTTTTGATCTTCCCAGACAGATCAGTTTGAGAAAGCTATAACTTTGGGGAGAAGAGAAAAATAAATTGAAAATCCAACAAAATATTTTTATGTTAATATATGCTGAAAGAACAGCAAGTTCCAGAGTCTATAAGACTTGGATTCAGGTCCTGGCTATGTGATTGTGGCCAATTCATCTAAACTCCAAGTGTTTATGGTAACTTTCTAATGTGGTCAGTAGAAGTGCAATTGCTCTTTGAAATTGAGAGAAATTGGGAATTTCTTCAATAAAATCTTAAGTTCAAAAAACCTTATCCCAAAACAATATAGGATTGACATTGACATTTTGTAAATGATTAACTGGTCTAGAGGGACAAAGATTTAGAACTGGAAGAAACTTCAGAGTTCATGTGGTCCTATCTCTTCATTTTATCTTTGAGGAAAGTTAGGCATTGGGAGAATCAATGATTAAGACAGGTTATAATTATATAGGGAGAGAGAAGAAAAGACTGGAAGAACTGCATTTATAATATATAGCTATGAAAAGGGAAAAGAGAAAGAAATATACTCAGGATTATATTTATTTTTTAAATTTCCATTTAAAATTAGTAAATATATGCATATATATGTACATATATATATAAATATATGTACATACATATATATGTATATATATATATATATATACATATATATATATATATAATATTCTTTTTACTTATTAAGCGCATTATATTACTTGCTTAGAAAGAAATCACTATTTGCAAGGCTGTCAAAAATCCTAAAAATAAAACTCTAAAATATTGTTTAAGATTTTGATAATTCAGTAAAGTCTTTTAACTGTATAAGGAAATAGTGTTCCAAAATAAGAAATGGCCATGATGTTCCAGGTATGCCTTTCCTAAGAGATAGGTCTTGCATATGTGTTGCAGCTGCTAGTAGATGGAGGGAAGTAATCAATCTTTGACTATTCCTGTCTGTGGATTTCAACAGTTAAAATTTGTTGAAACACTTCATTTTCCCCTGTCCTTCATGATCAAAGCTGTTTTTGCTAATAGTGCTGTTCTTCATGTGAGTCAGTGTGATTGAAAAGTCCAATTTGCAATCAATAGTCTTTGCCATCTATATACAAGAAAAGTTAACACAGTACCTGGCACATAGCAAGTGCTTAATAAAGACTTTTTATCTGACTGATAGAGGATTGAAGACTGTTCTTGAATTTGTGGTTGAGGTGGCTGTCTCCAAAACATGTTGATTATTGTCTATAATGTTCCCCATGTATCTGATAGTTGAACAGTAAGATTTTCCATATAATTTCCTTTCATTCTCATTCTTCTTGGTCTTTGAGCATGTAATTCATGAAAAACTTAACAGCTGACACCCAGCGAAAGAACTATGGGAAATGAGTGTGGACCACAACATAACATTTCCACTTTTTCTGTTGTTGTATGCTTGCATTCTTGTTTTCCTTCTCAGATTATTTTTACCTTCTTTCTAAATCTGTATAATATGTATACAAATACCGTATTTATCATATACTTTAACAGATTTAACATGTATTGGACTACCTGCCATCTAGGGGAGGAGGTGGGGGGAAGAAGGGGAAAAGTTGGAACAGAAGGTTTTGCAAGGGTCAAAGTTGAAAAATTACCCATGCACATGCTTTGTAAATAAAAAACTATTTAAAAAATACAAACAAACAAACAACAACAACAACAAAAAAAAACTTAACAGCTATTTTAAAGTACCAAGCTTAGTTTCAGGCTGACAAAACTTTGGCTAGTATGTTTTCCTTGCTTCCCTCCCTTAAACTATTCTTTTTTCTTTCCACAAGCTAATCAATCCTTTACACAAGGTTTGGGGAAAGAAAAGGACTTGGTGTGTTACACACAGGACTTCTTGAATAACCAATAAGAGTGTTTGAAAATGAGCCCTAAGGCTTTTGTAAATACTATCTTCAAACCCTGAGATTTAGCACCACTTTCTCTAACTTGTTATGTAGATGCTCCTTAGCATAAACAACTAGTAATGTTCAGTTTTGTTTAAATTAACCATTCTGTAGTTCTTTCCCTCACACTGACCCTATCTGCACTCCACTGACCAAACAAATGATTCCTAAAACAAAATAAATAATAATTGATTTAATAAATAAAGTACAATAAATAAATGCTTTATTGACTGATCACATGAGGCAATTTAATTCATTGTCCTCCTTCAGTGGAATTTAACACAGGTCTTCTGATTCTCAGGTCATTGTTTCTACCTTCACCTGAAACAT